>NW_028318445.1:365000-492500 GCF_062004578.1 Staurois parvus | reverse complement strand
TAAATCAGGGACCTTCTTGGACTCTTACACAATACAAAGCACTGTATGCCTTACCAGGTGCATAGTGAAGAATTTTATTGTGTCCTTCTGACTTTCCCATTCTGTGGCCACAGCAAGTGCTAGAGGTTCGCTGGGCACCACAAAGACTTTTCCTTGCGGAGTTCTTAACTTCCTGCGATCCAGGTTGATTTCGAATCCTCCTGTAAATACATAATGATTTTTAGATACAAAGCACCTAAATGTGACCTGGTATGAGCCTCTTACAGTCTCTGTACAGCAGGGCACGAGCATGGGAGAAAAAAATCAGCACAAGGAGCTAATCAGTTCAGGTACCGACAAGAAGCATGCTGAAAGGATGAGAGAGCAGAGTGAAAAAGAGATGAGCTAATCGCTGTGTTGCTTCTCTTTTAACTGCCCATTCACAAGTTTGAGCAGATCTAAAGCAACCAAAGCACCAGCAAACACAAAAGCAACCAAAGCAACCTGGGCTCAGAGGAAGCGAGTTGGGCAGTACAGTGGCTAAATGGTTAGCACTTCCGCCTGGCAGTACTAGGGTCGTTAGTTTGAATCCCAACCATGGCACCACCTGCCTGGCGTTTGCATGTTCTCCATGTTCCCGTGTGGGTTTCCTCCGGGTACTCCGGTTTCCTCCCACACTCCAAAGACATGCTGGTAGGTTAATTGGCTCCTGTCTAAATTGGCCCTAGTATGTGTATGTATAAATGTGAATTAGGGGCCTTAGATTGTGCGCCCCTTGAGGGTTAAGGACCTTAGATTGTACACCCCTTGAGGGTTAGGAACCTTAGATTGTACGCCCCTTGAGGGTTAGGGCCCTTAGATTGTACGCCCCTTGAGGGTTAGGGACCTTAGATTGTACACCCCTTGAGGGTTAGGGACCTCAGATTGTACGCCCCTTGAGGGTTAGGGACCTCAGATTGTATGCCCCTTGAGGGTTAGGGACCTCAGATTGTACGCCCCTTGAGGGTTAGGAACCTTAGATTGTACGCCCCTTGAGGGTTAGGGACCTTAGATTGTGCGTCTCTTGAGGGTTAGGGCCCTTAGATTGTACGCCCCTTGAGGGTTAGGGACCTCAGATTGTACACCCCTTGAGGGTTAGGGACCTTAGATTGTACGCCCCTTGAGGGTTAGGGACCTCAGATTGTACGCCCCTTGAGGGTTAGGGACCTTAGATTGTACACCCCTTGAGGATTAGGGACCTCAGATTGTACGCCCCTTGAGGGTTAGGGACCTTAGATTGTACACCCCTTGAGGATTAGCGACCTTAGATTGTACGCCCCTTGAGGGTTAGGGACCTTAGATTGTACACCCCTTGAGGATTAGGGACCTTAGATTGTGCGTCTCTTGAGGGTTAGGGACCTTAGATTGTACGCCCCTTGAGGGTTAGGGACCTTAGATTGTGCGTCTCTTGAGGGTTAGGGATTGATGTGAATGTACAATATATATGTAAAGTATCTGTAATAAATAAAAATAAAATAAATGATGCTGGCTATCAGACCAGACATCTAATGGCAGAAAATAAAATCTGCTGGGGAAATCTCTGAAATAAAGCAGAATATTTCAACAAAAGCTGGTTTTGGTATTTTCTTTCTTTCTGGCATCTGCTCCTGATCTCCTGCTTCTGGTTTGTCTCTAGAAAGCTGCTTCTGATTGGTTGTCATTAGCTAAGACCCGGCCTGCATTCCACTCTCTGTCTGCTGCCTTATCTGACCTTCTGCCGGATTCCCCACCCATGCTTATCTGCCATCTCTCCTAACTGTTGGCTTCAACTGAACTGCAGCTCTCCATTTCACGCTCTGACTTGCTTTATCTGACGGGTCACAGGCAGTCTGGTAGCCAAATCTATTCTCACGATCAGTGACTCTAGTATGGACCAGGCAGTTCTACAGTCTTGGGTCACACACAGGATCCACTTCAGTCTTTGACTTTTCCAGTGCAGGGCTGAACATGAGTGGTGAAAATGGGACAACACAGACAGTTCTTCTGTCAAACACTTGAATGTGAGGATACTTTAACTTGAATATCAAGAGGCACATAAGACACTTACCTTCACCTTGGGAAATACTGACATGTTCATAGAACTTCTTTCTTTCTGCAAAAACGGAACAAAGTGCAATTTCAGAAATGAGCCACAAATAAAGATGACAGAAATAATGAGGTACTCTATAGGACTCGAACAAAAAAGGCACAGAGAGGGGGACAGGAAAAGAATTTACACACCGGTCTGTCCAATCTCCAATAGACGTCACTGCAGGGGTTGTTTCAAATGGGGTAGAGGAGACCAGGGGAAGCGGGCTGAGAGGTGACCTTTAACCACCTCCCGCCCACCATATAGTACAATGACGGGCGCAAGGTGGTTCTCTCGTTCTGGGAGGACGTCATATGATGTCCTCCCATTCTCACTGCGCATGCACAGCTCAGAGAGCGCGCAGCGCGGCAATCAGCGGTGTGCTGTGTCCCTCGGACACAGCAGATCACCGATACACGGAAAGGGCCGAACACGTCGGCTTGGTCATGTGATCAGCTGTGTCCAATCACAGCTGATCACATGTAAACAGGGAAATGCCGGTTATCGGCATTTCTCTCCTCTCGAGCTGTCACGCTGACAGAGAAGAGGAGAGCCGGTAATCAGCTTCCTGCGGAGGGGACATGTACACTGATTAGTGTGCCCTGATGATCAGTGTAGCCCCAGCAGTGCCACCTGTCAGTGTCCATCAGTGCCAGCTGTCAGTGCTCATCAGTACCTCGTGCTAGTGCCCATCAGTGCCACATATCAGTGCCTACCAGTGCACATCAATGCCACATATCAGTGCTCATCTGAGCTGCCTTTCAGTGTCACCCATCAGTGCCAGTCAGTGCCACCTATCAATGTCAATCAGTGCCACCTATCAGTGCTGCCAGTCAGTGCCGCCTATCAGTGCCAGTGCCGCCTATCAGTGCACATCAGTGCCGCCTAACAGTGCCATATATCAGTGCTGCCTTTCACTGACCATCAGTGATGCCTCCCATTAAAACCAACGATGGGGTATTGCTTACTCCCATTGATGGCAGGGCACCCACAGTCTTGCCCTCTTAAAGTGGAGTTCCAGTTGAAAAAAAAAAAAAAGAAGTTAATCAGATACAATAACTGTAGCTGCTGACTTTTAAAATACAGACACTTACCTGTCCCTCAGTCCAACGGTATCCTCACCACCGCTGGATTCACTGGCCGTCTTCTCTCCCCGGTGCCGGCATCTTCAGTGTGGGCACCCGGCTGTGACCGCTTGTGGCTGAGCTTTGTGAATGGACCCGTAGTCTTCTAGGACCTGTCACGTGTCCCAGAAGACTACGGGGGGGGGGGCAGAACTTCCGCTTCCAATCGCCTAGGAAGTGGGAGCGGGTACCTGTCAAATTCCGTCCATCTTCTCTCACCGGCTCTGTCATCTTCAGTGTGCACACCCGGCTGTGACAGCTTGCGGCTTCACAGCCGGGTGGCCACTGCGCATGCACAAGGCTTTGTCCCCAAAAGACTTAGAGCGGATCCCTTTTGGGTGGAGCTCCACTTTAAGCCTGAAGGACAGTAAACTGGCTCCTTATAAAGAAATTTTGGAGACTCCTGATCTAGAGAAAGAGGAAACCCCCCCCAAAAAAGAAAGCTGTTTTACTTACCTTATCCCTCACTTCCTCCGGCTCTCTCCCTGCTGCACAACCAGTGTGAGTCCTGGAAATAAGCCGTGATGCAGGAATAGAAACATTCAAAGTATTTCATTATAAACATTGGGAGGTGGAGAGGCAGGACTGTGATGCCTTGCTTTCCACATCATCCAATCAGAGAATGCTTCGCATTCACTGAGAAAATGCAAAGAATTCTCCGCATGGTGCCTGTGCCCAGCGGCCGACTTCCTGTGTTCAGAATGCAGTAGGCCAGCCACACGACCAGGAAACAAGAAGAACTCACTGTAGTAGCGGTGTCTATCTCCAGTGATTTCCAGCTTCCACAGGGATCCCGCAGGTATGTTATATGCATAGTTACATTAGTCCAAGCTGGACCAATGTAGCTATGCAAAAAGATGCCACACCTGGAATTCTCCTTTAAACAATATTTTTTTAAAAAAGGAACAGTGTTTTTTTTTTTTTTTTAATTACTAGGGCCCCTTTTCTGCATAGGTCAGTTTATATTAGAAATGAACTCAGCCTTTAGCAGCGGCTCTGCTCTCTGTCACTCTTTACTCACCATTAGAGGGGGTATAGAAGCATTTCCCTGAGCAGACACCGTCCACTGAACTCAGGGCAGGATACAGGCGCGGGTTCAGAGCTACACGCCGGGCAAAGACGGTGCGGAGACTCTGCAGCATTTTGTCTGGTAGCAGAAGATGCTTTAGAGCACTGCAAGGGAACAAACATGAATGCAGATAAATAACTAAAAAAAAAAAAAATATATATATATATATATATATAGCTTTTTCTGAAGTTCCAGTTTAAAATTACTGGGCCCAGTTCCTGTTATTCACCAATCAGTGAACTGCAATATAATGTAACCTCTAGTGACCAATCAGTGAGCAGTAAGGATGTGCAGTAAACTATAGTGACCAATCAGTGAGTGGTACCTCTAGCAACCAATTAGTGAGCGATATGGATGTTCAGTAACCTCTAGAATAGCCCTTTTGCTGAAAGGAAAAAGTGAGCCGATACAAGCGCCAATAATGAGAGACCTGGCAGCCAATGAAGGCCGGACTATTTATTTTGACAGGGTTTTTTTTGGGGGGGGGGGGGGGGCTGTGTACTGCAGATTGGGAGGAGGGGCAGCGATGAAAGGCAGAACAAGAAGTAAGCAGTGTATACAGCGATGAGGCAGAGTACACTCCAACACTTCCAGCCGCTAAATGTCATGTACTGATTGTAATGTATTAATTATAATGTATTGATTCTAAATTATAATGTAGTGATTGTAGTGATAGTAATGTATTGATTATAATGTATTGATTGTAGTGATAGTAATGTATTGATTATAATGTATTGATTCTACAATATAATGTAGTGATTGTAGTGATAGTAATGTATTGATTATAATGTATTGATTCTACATTATAATGTAGTGATTGTAGTGATAGTAATGTATTGATTATAATGTATTTATTGTAGTGATAGTAATGTATTGATTATAATGTATTGATTGTAGTGATAGTTAGGATTGTATTGATTATACTGTTGTGATAGTAATGTATTGATTATGCTGTATTGATTGTAGTGATAGTAATGTATTGATTGTAGTGATAGTAATGTATTGATTGTAGTGATAGTAATGTATTGATTGTGGTGTAGTGATATGAATGTATTGATTATAATGTATTGATTGTAGTGATAGGAATATATTAATTATAATGTTGTGATAGGAATGTATTGATTATGCTGTATTGATTGTAGTGATAGTTATGTATTGATTGTGGTGTAGTGATAGTAATGTATTGATTGTAGTGATAGTAATGTATTGATTGTAGTGATAGTAATGTATTGATTGTGGTGTAGTGATATGAATGTACTGATTATAATGTATTGATTGTAGTGATAGAAATATATTAATTATAATGTTGTGATAGGAATGTATTGATTATACTGTATTGATTGTAGTGATAGTTATGTATTGATTGTGGTGTAGTGATAGGAATGTATTGATTATACTGTATTGATTGTAGTAATGTATTGATAGTAATGTATTGATTGTGCTGTAGTGACAGGAATGTATTGATTATAATGTATTGATTGTAGTGATAGGAATATATCATAATGTTGTGATAGGAATATATTGATTATACTGCATTGATAGTAATGTATTGATTTTAGTGATGTTAATGTATTGATTGTGGTGTAGTGATAGGAATGTATTGATGGTAGTGATAAGAATGTATTGATTAAACTGTACTGATTGCAGTGTAGTGATAGTAACACCGGCTATCCCATTGTATGAGGACTACAGTGACCGATCGTGGAGGAAGTAATGATCAATCACTATAATCCTCATTGTGGGTGACCTATGAGATGTTGCAGTGTGCTCTGATTGTATGGTGGGGGAGGGGGGTTATCAGCTCCTCTGTGTAGGACGATCTCCTGCCTTCATCAGAGTTCCTGGAGCCGGGCAGGCAGATGACAGGTCCTCTTACATGCTGAATGGGAACATGTACGATACACATACCGGTCTGTAGAGGGCAGCGGCTCTCCTGTGGGCGATCCAGGACGGCACTAGTGGCCCCAACAGAATACAGTTCACGGGTCCATCCTACAATCAGAACTCACGTTGAATCACAGACTGGGCGCCGCCATGTTGATGACCCCACCGGCAAGTCCTTGCGTACCACCTGACCTCCCCCCCCCAGCCAATCAGCGTCCTCCGCCGCTAGACAGCATCAGCGTGAAGAGACACGCCCTCAGCTTTTCTCCGCCTGCCGTGGCAGCCAATCGGTAACGAAGCTGGAGGGATGGGCGGGCTGCGGCTGAACCAATCGGCACGATCGGTGCAGGAGAGGCCCAGGCGCCCCGGCCGGAGAAGCGGCAGCCCGGGGGCCATGCCGGTCCGCACCGAGGCCAGCAGCTCCGGTTCCTCTTCCCTCATCCCGCCCCCGCCTATCAACACGCAGCAGCCCGGGGTGGCCACCAGTCTGCTGTACAGCGGCTCCAAGTTCCGGGGACACCAGAAGAGCAAAGGGAACTCGTACGATGTGGAGGTGGTGCTGCAGGTCAGCCGGTCCTGGGGAGAGGCAATGGGGGGCAGGGAAAGGGGGACTGTACTGGGGGTATGTACAGGTGATGGGGGGGACACAGGCGGACAGGTGATGGATGTCAAGGAGGGGGAGAGACAGGCGGACAGGTATTTGGGGGGGTCACAGGCTATGGATCTCAGGGGGGGGAGACAGGCAGACAGGCATTGGGGGGGTGACAGGTGATCAATGTGAGGGGGCAGATGGACAGGTCATGGATGTTGGGGGGGGGACAGTTGATGGATGTTGGGGGGGACAGTTGATGGATGTTGGGGGGGGGGGGGACAGAGACAGGCGGACAGTTGATGGATGTTGGGTGGGACAGAGACAGGCGGACAGTTGATGGATGTTGGGGGGGACAGAGACAGGCGGAAAATTGATGGATGTTGGGGGGGGACAGAGACAGGCGGACAATTGATGGATGTTGGGGGGGACAGAGACAGGCGGACAATTGATGGATGTTGGGGGGGACAGAGACAGGCGGACAATTGATGGATGTTGGGGGGGACAGAGACAGGCGGACAGTTGATGGATGTTGGGGGGGACAGAGACAGGCGGACAATTGATGGATGTTGGGGGGGACAGAGACAGGCGGACAGTTGATGGATATTGGGGGGGACAGAGACAGGCGGACAGTGGATGGATGTTGGGGGGAGGGGGAACAGTTGAATGCTAGGGGGGGCAGGCGGACAGTTGATGGGGGGGCGGCAGGCAGACAGTTGATGGATGGGGGGGGGGAACAGGCAGACAGTTGATGGATGGGGGGGAGGGCGGACAGTTGATGGATGGGGGGGAGGGCGGACAGTTGATGGATGGGGGGGGCAGGCGGACAGTTGATGGATATTGGGGGGGGACAGGCGGACAGTTGATGGATATGGGGGGGGGACAGGCGGACAGTTGATGGATATGGGGGGGGACAGGCGGACAGTTGATGGATATGGGGGGGGACAGGCGGACAGTTGATGGATATGGGGGGGGGACATGCGGACAGTTGATGGATGGCGGGGGGACAGTTGATGGATGGCGGGGGGACAGTTGATGGATGGCGGGGGGACAGTTGATGGATGGCGGGGGGACAGTTGATGGATGGCGGGGGGACAGTTGATGGATGGCGGGGGGACAGTTGATGGATGGGGGGGCAGGCAGACAGTTGATGGATGGGGGGGGGAACAGGCGGACAGTTGATGGATGGGGGGGGGGGGGAACAGGCGGACAGTTGATGGATGGGGGGGGGGGAACAGGCGGACAGTTGATGGATGGTGGGGGGGGGAACAGGCGGACAGTTGATGGATGGTGGGGGGGGGAACAGGCGGACAGTTGATGGATGGTGGGGGGGGGAACAGGCGGACAGTTGATGGATGGTGGGGGGGAACAGGCGGACAGTTGATGGATGGTGGGGGGGAACAGGCGGACAGTTGATGGATGGTGGGGGGGAACAGGCGGACAGTTGATGGATGGTGGGGGGGAACAGGCGGACAGTTGATGGATGGTGGGGGGGAACAGGCGGACAGTTGATGGATGGTGGGGGGGAACAGGC
Organism: Staurois parvus; assembly: GCF_062004578.1. Classification (NCBI taxonomy): domain Eukaryota; kingdom Metazoa; phylum Chordata; class Amphibia; order Anura; family Ranidae; genus Staurois; species Staurois parvus. Next base: position 484,214 of record NW_028318445.1, on the reverse strand, counting down.
GGACAGTTGATGGATGGTGGGGGGGAACAGGCGGACAGTTGATGGATGGTGGGGGGGAACAGGCGGACAGTTGATGGATGGTGGGGGGGAACAGGCGGACAGTTGATGGATGGGGGGGGAACAGGCGGACAGTTGATGGATGGGGGGGGCAGGCGGACAGTTGATGGATGGGGGGAGGGTGAGTGAGACAGACGGACAGTTGATGGATGTTGGTGGGGACACAGGCTTACAGTTGACAGATGTTGGGGGGGAGACAGACGGACAGTTGATGGATGTTGGGGGAGGGGGAACAGTTGATGAATGCTAGGGGGGGGCAGGCGGACAGTTGATGGATTGGGGGGGGCAGGCAGACAGTTGATGGATGGGGTGGGGGCAGACAGTTGATGGATGGGGTGGGGGCAGACAGTTGATGGATGGGGTGGGGGCAGACAGTTGATGGATGGGGTGGGGGCAGACAGTTGATGGATGGGGTGGGGGCAGACAGTTGATGGATGGGGTGGGGGCAGACAGTTGATGGATGGGGGCAGGCAGACAGGCGGACAGTGGATGGATGGGGGGGGGCAGGCGGACAGTTGATGGATGGGGGGGGGGGGCAGGCGGACAGTTGATGGATGGGGGGGGGCAGGCGGACAGTTGATGGATGGGGGGGGGGGCAGGCGGACAGTTGATGGATGGGGGGGGGCAGGCGGACAGTTGATGGATGGGGGGGGCAGGCGGACAGTTGATGGATAGGAGGGGGGGCAGGCGGACATTTGATGGATGGGGGGGCAGGCGGACAGTTGATGGATGGCGGGGGGACAGTTGATGGATGGCGGGGGGACAGTTGATGGATGGCGGGGGGACAGTTGATGGATGGCGGGGGGACAGTTGATGGATGGCGGGGGGACAGTTGATGGATGGCGGGGGGACAGTTGATGGATGGGGGGGCAGGCAGACAGTTGATGGATGGGGGGGCAGGCAGACAGTTGATGGATGGGGGGGGGGAAACAGGCGGACAGTTGATGGATGGGGGGGGGAACAGGCGGACAGTTGATGGATGGGGGGGGGAACAGGCGGACAGTTGATGGATGGGGGGGGGAACAGGCGGACAGTTGATGGATGGTGGGGGGGAACAGGCGGACAGTTGATGGATGGTGGGGGGGAACAGGCGGACAGTTGATGGATGGGGGGGGGACAGGCGGACAGTTGATGGATGGGGGGGGGACAGGCGGACAGTTGATGGATGGGGGGGGAACAGGCGGACAGTTGATGGATGGGGGGGAAACAGGCGGACAGTTGATGGATGGGGGGGAAACAGGCGGACAGTTGATGGATGGGGGGGGGGACAGGCGGACAGTTGATGGATGGGGGGGGGGACAGGCGGACAGTTGATGGATGGGGGGGGGGGACAGGCGGACAGTTGATGGATGGGGGGGGGGGGACAGGCGGACAGTTGATGGATGGGGGGGGGGACAGGCGGACAGTTGATGGATGGGGGGGGGGGGACAGGCGGACAGTTGATGGATGGGGGGGGGGGGACAGGCGGACAGTTGATGGATGGGGGGGGGGGGACAGGCGGACAGTTGATGGATGGGGGGGGGGACAGGCGGACAGTTGATGGATGGGGGGTCACAGGCGGACAGTTGATGGATGGGGGGGGACAGGCGGACAGTTGATGGATGGGGGGGGACAGGCGGACAGTTGATGGATGGGGGGGGACAGGCGGACAGTTGATGGATGGGGGGGGGGACAGGCGGACAGTTGATGGATGGGGGGGGACGACAGGCGGACAGTTGATGGATGGGGGGGGGGACAGGCGGACAGTTGATGGATGGGGGGGGGGACAGGCGGACAGTTGATGGATGGGGGGGGGGACAGGCGGACAGTTGATGGATGGGGGGGGGGACAGGCGGACAGTTGATGGATGGGGGGGGGGACAGGCGGACAGTTGATGGATGGGGGGGGACAGGCGGACAGTTGATGGATGGGGGGGGACAGGCGGACAGTTGATGGATGGGGGGGGACAGGCGGACAGTTGATGGATGGGGTGGGGGCAGACAGTTGATGGATGGGGTGGGGGCAGACAGTTGATGGATGGGGGCAGGCAGACAGGCGGACAGTTGATGGATGGATGGGGGGGGGGGGCAGGCGGACAGTTGATGGATGGGGGGGGGGGCAGGCGGACAGTTGATGGATGGGGGGGGGCAGGCGGACAGTTGATGGATGGGGGGGGGGCAGGCGGACAGTTGATGGATGGGGGGGGCAGGCGGACAGTTGATGGATAGGAGGGGGGGCAGGCGGACATTTGATGGATGGGGGGGCAGGCGGACAGTTGATGGATTGGGGGGGTGGACAGTTGATGGATTGGGGGGGCGGACAGTTGATGGATTGGGGGGGCAGGTGGACAGTTGGAGGTGGGGAAGAGAGAGACAGTCGGACAGTTGATGGATTGGGGGGGGGAGAGAGACAGGCAGAGAGTTGATGGATGTTGGGGGGGGGGGGGGGGTTGGGAGGGAGTGAGACAGGCGGGCAGTTGATGGATGTTGAGGGGGAGTGAGACCGACGGACAGCTGAATAGTTGATGGATGTTGGGGGGGGGGGGGGAGAGACGGGCGGACAGTTGATGGATGTTGGGGGGGGGGGGGAGAGTGAGGCAGGCAGTTGATGGATGTCGGGGGGGTGGGAGGCTGAGACAGGCAGACAGTTGATTTGTGTTGGGGGGGTGGAGTGCAGAGACAGGCAGACAGTTGATGGATGTTGGGGGGGACAGCTATTGGAAGGTGACAGGATGGTCAGGGAGAAGATGGTGAGATGATGCTGGGTGTCCTCCAGCCAGGAAGGGCGGCAGGCTGTTTGACTTGCTCCATCTTCCACTGCACATTGTGAGAAGCTCACAGTGTTCAGTGAAATCAGAGGAAGCCTTTTCAGCCCAGCAGAGGAGCCGGCACAACTGTGCAAGACTGGAGGGAAGGCTGAAAGTCAGATTTGTTTTTGGAATATGATGCTCATAAGCTCCTATAGGTGTGATGGTCAGGTTCCACAAATGTTTGGGCACCTAGTGTATGAGGTCCAAGCTTAGATTTGACTTGACCACCTGAAAAAAAATCCGGCCGCCTCTTTCACATTAAAATTCTTCCACATATCAGTATGACTACTAAAGAGGAATTCCGGGTACGACTAACAAGTTACATTGATCCAGCGTGGCCCAATGTACCTATGTATACACCATACCTGGCCGATGCCCCTGGAAGCTGGAAATCACGGAAGTAGACACTTCTACACCGGTCCTCTCCACCTCTACACCGGGTCCTCTCCACCTCTACACCGGGTCCTCTCCACCTCTACATGCAAAAGAAAAACAAAGAGGGCGCACCGGCCTAGTGCATTATCGTAAAAAATATTAATTGAAAGGATAAACAAGTAGGTATCATACTCACAATGGTCATATAATACACTGGCACATCACCATGAACAGTGGTGTCCAATCCATATAGCATCTCCACAACGATGGAACCCAACTGGATGACCAACTTTCTGATGCGTTTTGAGAACTCAGCCTCTTCCTCAGACCCAACCCCAGCGCAGGAGTAAAGTATTTGCTGTGTCGACGCCTCCCCACCGGTCCTCTCCGCCTCCCCACCGGTCCTCTCCGCCTCCCCACCGGTCCTCTCCGCCTCCCCACCGGTCCTCTCCGCCTCCCCACCGGTCCTCTCCGCCTCCCCACCGGTCCTCTCCGCCTCCCCACCGGTCCTCTCCGCCTCCCCACCGGTCCTCTCCGCCTCCCCACCGGTCCTCTCCGCCTCCCCACCGGTCCTCTCCGCCTCCCCACCGGTCCTCTCCGCCTCCCCACCGGTCCTCTCCGCCTCCCCACCGGTCCTCTCCGCCTCCCCACCGGTCCTCTCCGCCTCCCCACCGGTCCTCTCCGCCTCCCCACCGGTCCTCTCCGCCTCCCCACCGGTCCTCTCCGCCGGACCTCTCCTCTCCACCGGACCTCTCCTCTCCACCGGACCTCTCCTCTCCACCGGACCTCTCCTCTCCACAGGTCCTCTCCTCTCCACAGGTCCTCTCCTCTCCACAGGTCCTCTCCTCTCCACAGGTCCTCTCCTCTCCACAGGTCCTCTCCTCTCCACAGGTCCTCTCCTCTCCACAGGTCCTCTCCTCTCCACAGGTCCTCTCCTCTCCACAGGTCCTCTCCTCTCCACAGGTCCTCTCCTCTCCACAGGTCCTCTCCTCTCCACAGGTCCTCTCCTCTCCACAGGTCCTCTCCTCTCCACAGGTCCGGTCCTCTCCACAGGTCCGGTCCTCTCCACAGGTCCTCTCCACAGGTCCTCTCCACAGGTCCTCTCCACAGGTCCTCTCCACAGGTCCTCTCCACAGGTCCTCTCCACAGGTCCTCTCCACAGGTCCTCTCCACAGGTCCTCTCCACAGGTCCTCTCCACAGGTCCTCTCCACAGGTCCTCTCCACAGGTCCTCTCCACAGGTCCTCTCCACAGGTCCTCTCCACAGGTCCTCTCCACAGGTCCTCTCCACAGGTCCTCTCCACAGGTCCTCTCCACAGGTCCTCTCCACAGGTCCTCTCCACAGGTCCTCTCCACAGGTCCTCTCCACAGGTCCTCTACACCGGTCCTCTACACCGGTCCTCTACACCGGTCCTCTACACCGGTCCTCTACACTGGTCCTCTCCACTTTCTTCCAGGTCCTGTGCAAAGCAGCCACACTTCTGCCTACTGAACACAGGAGGTCCACCGATGGGCATGGGCACCGTTCAGAGAATGCTTGGTATTTCTTGAAGGAATGCAAAACATTCTCTGGACTTGATGAGGTTGAAAGCGTGACATCACTTCACCACCTCTCCACTTCATCCAGTCAAGGAAAGCCTTGCATTCATTAAGTGCAGAGGTAACGAAGTGATGTCACGCTTTCAACCTCGTCAAGTCAAGAGAATGCTTTGCATTCATTCAAGAAATACCAAGCATTCTCTGAACGGTGCCCATGCCCATCGGTGGACCTCCTGTGTTCACAATGCAGCAGGCCGGTGGCTCAGCATGGGACTCAGAAGCTAGTGGAGATGTCTGAAGTATCAGTGTCTACTACAGGGACTTCCAGCTTCCTGGGGGGAGCAGCCTGGTATGGTCCATCCATATTTACATTGGTCCAAGCTGAATCACTAACTAGGCATACAAGGTCCAAGCCTGGACTTCTTCAAGACACTTTGGAGGTCCACAGAATACAATTGTGACGTTCTGAAATGCTTACGAAAGGGTTTCCAGAGACTTGGATTTCCATTCATTCTTTGAGCAGAAGGTTTACAAATGGAAATCATTTCGGCACTGTTGTCATTCTTCTAAGGCCTCATTCAGATGGGCAAATGGCCATGGCACCGCAAGTATGCTGCGAAAAACTGCAAACAGCCACTACTGGGGAGCCTGTACATAGACGTGTCCACCCATGTTGGGTAATAATGACACATGGAGCGATCACCTATAGTCAGGGAGAATGGATCACCCCTGGACGATGTGTGACAATCATCCCTCCCTATCTGCTGGTAATCACTGGCTCTGCAGACCTTAGCAATAGGTCCATCTGCACCTTTCTTAGCCTCCCTTCCCAAGTCCTACAAATACCTGTTGATCCTGCCATTGAAATCCACCTAATTCACCTTCCTGTGTTGGTGTGACCACCATGCTGCACTGCTCCTGAATTCAGAGCGGAGTTGCCACACTCCTGTAGGTTGTCTGCTTGCACTACAGTGGGATCAGACAGTGCAGGGGGTGTGGCTGATAACATTGTCACTGAGGCATGTAGCTTGTCGTTCAGCACCTGGCCACACTTCCATCGGATGGACAGTACCGCCTCTAATGCTGAACCCCTCCCACTGTGAGCTGCAGTGTCTGGGAGGGGGAGCGTGTGAGACACAAATGAAGGAGGATTTGGCTTTTGGAATTTGTTTTTTTTGATTTTCTGAGACTTGTGCATCTCATAGTAAATGATTATATGCCGTGTATTAGAATGCCTTTATTTGTAGTTTAACCCTCGCCCTTCCACTGCCGTATGTAGTGTGGCTGCTCCCGGGAAATTTGATCAGACAGCTGTCATACGTGTCATCCACACACCCCTGATCAGCAATCCATTCGTTTCATTGGAGGCCAGGTGAGACATCAGGGGCCTATTAGACCCCTGATATCTTACTAAAGATAACCTGTCACCAAAAATGCTTATATAGGGGACTTCTTATATACACTAAAGCTCATAAAGCGAAAAAGGGGTAGTTTTGCTTTGTCTCCCCCCTCCCCCCCACTACCATATTTGGCATGTATTTTTTTTGGGGGGGGGGGGCTAAGTGAAAAAGAATGTGGAAGTATTACACTAAGGCTCTTAAAGCGGAATTTCACCCAAAGGGGGTAGTTTAGCTTTTAGTCTTTACCCCCCACTACCATATTTGGAATGTCTTTTTTAAGGGGGGGGGGAGCTGAGTGAAAAAGAAAATAGAAGTATTACACTAAAGCTCTTAAAGCAGAACTTCACCCAAAAGGTCTCTTCCCCCCCCCCCCCACCACCACCATATTTGGAATGTTTTTTTTGAGGGGGGGCTTAGTGAAAAATAATGTAGAAGTATTACTCTAAGGCTGTTAAAGTGGAACTTCACCCAAAAGCCCAAAAGGGGTAGTTTAGCCTTAAGTCTTTCCCAACCCCCCCTCCCCACTATCATATTTGGCATTTTTTTTTTTTTTTTTGAGGGGGGGGGGGGCGGCTTAGTGAAAAAGAATGTAGAAGTATTACACTAAGGCTCTTAAAGCGGAACTTCACCCAAAAGGTCTCTCTCTCCCCCATCCATATTTGAAATTTTTTTTTTTTTTTTTTTTTTGAGGGGGGGCTTAGTGAAAAAGAATGTAGAAGTATTACTCTAAGGCTGTTAAAGGGGAACTTCACCCAAAAGCCCAAAAGGGGTAGTTTTGCTTTAAGTCTTTCCCAACCCCCCCCCCCCCCCCTTCCCACTACCATATTTGGCATTTTTTTTTTTGAGGGGGGGGGGGGCGGCGGCCTAGTGAAAAAGAATGTAGAAGTATTAGAAAAATACAGGCTACTGATGTTATTTACCGTTTAACATCTGTGTGCTATTTTAGGGTTTGACATATTTCTGTGTCTTTTTATTCAGGCAATCGCATTTCTATTTTACCAAAAAATTGGGTGATATATTGCATTTTTTGCGTCCCTAAAATGAATCGCTTCCCCACTGCCCTATTGCAGGGCTTCGCAAAATCACATATATTTGCATTTCCGGGTAGGGGGTGCACACGCCACCCTACCCACACCAAATTTTTTTTTCAAAATTGTCAGTCTGTTTGTTTATGAGGAGATTAAATTTAAAAAAAAAAACAAAAAAAAACAAAAACATTTTTTACTAAACATGTTTAATGGCAAAAATATTTTTTTTTTTACTCAGAATTGTCGGTCTTTTTTCATTTATAGCGCAAAAAATAAAAACTGCCCAGGTGATCAAATACCACCGAAAGAAATCTCTATTTGTAGAAGGGAACATAAATTTAATTCAGGTGCAGCGTTGCAATTGTCAGTTAAAGTGCGCCGTATTGCAAAAAGATGGCCTGGTCAGAAAGCGTGGAGTAAATCCTCTGGAGAGCAAGTGGTTAACTAGTGTTTTTTTTGTTTTTTTTTTTGGTTTTTAATATAGGGAATGCGGGGTCCGGGGAGACCGGATATAGGGAATGCGGGGTCCGGGGAGACCGGATATAGGGAATGCGGGGTCCGGGGAGACCGGATATAGGCAATGCGGGGTCCGGGGAGACCGGATATAGGCAATGCAGGGTCCGGGAGACCGGATATAGTGAATGCAGGGTCCGGGGAGACCAGATATACTGAATGCGGGGTCCGGGGAGACCGGATATACTGAATGCAGGGTCCGGGGAGACCGGATATACTGAATGCAGGGTCCGGGGAGACCGGATATAGTGAATGCGGGGTCCGGGAGACCGGATATAGTGAATGCGGGGTCCGGGGAGACCAGATATACTGAATGCGGGGTCCGGGGAGACCGGATATAGGGAATGCGGGGTCCGGGGAGATCGGATATAGGGAATGCGGGGTCCGGGGAGACCGGATATAGGGAATGCGGGGTCCGGGGAGACCGGATATAGGGAATGCGGGGTCCGGGGAGACCGGATATAGGGAATGCGGGGTCCGGGGAGACCGGATATAGGGAATGCGGGGTCCGGGGAGAGCGGACATAGCGAATGCGGCGTCCGGGGAGAGCGGACACAGCGGATGCGGCGTCCGGGGAGAGCGGACACAGCGGATGCGGCGTCCGGGGAGAGCGGACACAGCGGATGCGGCGTCCGGGGAGAGCGGACACAGCGGATGCGGCGTCCGGGAAGAGCGGACACAGCGGATGCGGCGTCCGGGGAGAGCGGACACAGCGGATGCGGCGTCCGGGGAGAGCGGACACAGCGGATGCGGCGTCCGGGGAGAGCGGACACAGCGGATGCGGCGTCCGGGGAGAGCGGACACAGCGGATGCGGCGTCCGGGGAGAGCGGACACAGCGGATGCGGCGTCCGGGGAGAGCGGACACAGCGGATGCGGCGTCCGGGGAGAGCGGACACAGCGGATGCGGCGTCCGGGGAGAGCGGACACAGCGGATGCGGCGTCCGGGGAGAGCGGACACAGCGGATGCGGCGTCCGGGGAGAGCGGACACAGCGGATGCGGCGTCCGGGGAGAGCGGACACAGCGGATGCGGCGTCCGGGGAGAGCGGACACAGCGGATGCAATTTCGCATGTCATAAAAAATTAACTAATTTTTTTTTTTTTTATTCCTTCAGAAAATATTTTAGTGTTTTGCAGTTTTTCAGGCCTAAAATATTTTTTTTATTTCCTTTTTTTGTGCAAAAACGAAATCAAAGTGAATGAATAATATGGATGTGAGAGAGTCATGGTTTGTTTTATTGCAGTACATAGACGTGGCTGTAGGGATTGGTGTCATGGCGGTGTGGTGGGTTGCTGGGTAGGCTGTGGATGTGCGATGTAAGCAGAGCCGTGGCTCGCAGTCTCTGTGTTGTTCCTGTGCTCAGTGAGTGGAAAATGTTGGCCTTGTCCTCACATGAACTCTGCTGCCTGGGTGAGCGCTCCGTGCTGCACGCCGTTCCATGACATCTGTGTTGCAGATTATATTCCGGCTTTCCCAAAGCGTCCAGACAGGTGTGTGGTCCTTCCATTGGCATCCCGTCTCCCATACTCCGATAGATGTTACATTGTTCGTTTGTATATTTTTCTGCTGTCGAGGTTTTCTCTGGCTGTCATGGTTATCCAGCTGCCGTGGGATTTCACTTGCTGCATGCTTGGTCTGGGTGTGTGAATCAGAAGCTACTGACGACAGACAGCCGGGCAACCAGCATTTTGGGGAAGATGGCGGCAATATTCATTCACTTTTGGATGCGACTTAGAAGAGACTTTGGTTGGGTGCGACTTTTAGGCTCTATTCACATTTGTGCGAATTCAAAATAATGCGGTTTTTTTTGTTTTTTTTTAATTGCGATTTTACAGTGCGACTTTGACGCGACTTCATATGAGTGCATCTTTGGCTTTGAAAAAGGATGATTGTAGTGTACAAAGTCAGACACAAGTCGCATGTATATCATTCAAGTGCGACTTTGGAGGGTTTACATTGAAGTCTATGGCCCTCAAGTTGCATGAAAGTCGGACCAAAGTAGTGCAGGAGCTACGTTCAAGTTGCTGCAACTTGAAGTCCCATAGATATGAATGGTACTGATTGGGGAATTTGTTTGTTTATGCGATAGGACCGCTGTATGATTTATTGCTAAAACTTGCACTTGTTTATTTTTCCACCTTTCATCATCTTTACTTTGACCTTCATTATTCTTTTTTTGTTTAGCATGTGGACATGGAGAATGCCTATCTGTGTGGATACTTGAAGATAAAAGGCCTTACTGAGGTAAGTGTTGTGTGTTTTTTTTTTTTTGTTTTTTTTGTTTCTTTTGTTTTTGTTTTTTTTTCCCAAAGGAGGACTATGGATGCTTTGTCAAAAATGGCAAAGGACTGGTCATCAGCTTTGCCTGCGGGCTCCCTGCAGTTGATCATTCCCATTTCCCATGTCTTGTTCTGCACTGCGTCCGTATGGGAAGGTATCTATCTTGGTACTGAGATAAATGTTGTGGTAATAAAGAAGCAGCAGGAGAGGTGGAGAACACACAGATCCACAGAATGAATGAAGCAGATGCAGGGAGATCCTTACACTGCATGTTCTCAGGTGCGGCTTCCTCTCCAGCAAGGAGAACAGTGAGCAGTGCAGTTCACCAAATCTCACTGCATATCTGGTGATGTCACTGGTGGCAGTGCCTAAATGATCTTAAACTGTAGATATACAGCTGTTGGGCTCAAAGCATAGGAGATGCACTACTATTTTCAGGGGAAATTGATGAAAAAAGGTAAATTTTCAGGGTACTGCTTACATATTTTTTAAAGGTATTTTACTGCTTTTTATATGCAATACAGGATCAGAGTGGTTATATAGCAGGGCTTGACAAATCCCAGGAGCTAGGTCGCCATGGCAACTAGAAATTGTGTCCTGGTGCCTGGGCTTTTGTCAGCCCATTCACTGTTGGAACCTGCCATGATCGACTGAAGCGGGGATAGCCTGTGGCGAGGCAGGCCAGTGAGGAGGGAGTTGCAGTAGTCAAGTCGTGATATGATGAGGGAGTGGATGAGTTGCTTAGTAGTTTCCGGGGTTAAGAACGGACGTACCCTACCCAAATAAATAGCGAACCTACCCAAATAAATAGCAAACCTACCCAAATAAATAGCGAGCCTACCCAAATAAATAGAGAACCTTCCCAAATAAATAGCGAACCTTCCCAAATAAATAGCGAACCTTCCCAAATAAATAGCGAACCTTCCCAAATAAATAGAGAACCTTCCCAAATAAATAGCGAACCTTCCCAAATAAATAGCGAACCTTCCCAAATAAATAGCGAACCTTCCCAAATAAATAGCGAACCTTCCCAAATAAATAGCGAACCTTCCCAAATAAATCTATTTATCCAAATAAATAGCGGACCTACCCAGATGATAGCGGACCTACCCAGATGATAGCGGACCTACCCAGATGATAGCGGACCTACCCAGATGATAGCGGACCTACCCAGATGATAGCGGACCTACCCAGATGATAGCGGACCTACCCAAATAAATCCATTTGTTACCCAACCAGGGAAATCCCTGCATTGCATAGCCATTGCTAAATATAAAGGAGATTGTACAACCTGTGTGTGAGATCAGCTTTAAAATCTGTAAATGTCTGACCAAGATCTTAGAATACATGTAAAAGCAACAATTAAAGAATGAGTTCTGAATGTTGCTTGCTTGTATAGACAGACTGGCTGCACTTTTTGAATAGTATCCTTTTTGTATGTAACTTTGGTATCGTCTCTTAGTTGTCATGCAGTCATGCCAAGACTTACCCCTTTCTCCTGCTTCCAGGAATACCCGACCCTCACCACCTTCTTCGAAGGGGAAATAATTAGTAGAAAACATCCATTTCTAACTAGGAAATGGGATGCAGACGAAGATGTGGATCGGAAGCACTGGGTAAGTGGCAGTATTGATGTCCTAGACTTCTGTTTTGTATTTATTTTTTTCAAGAAAAGTATGGTCATTGCACAAAGCACCCTGTCAGAATTTTGTGTTTGCCATCTGGGTTTTAAAAGAGAATCTGACTGCTGTGAGGGGCACCCCTGTATTTCTTTTCACATTTTAGTCTACCGGTAAGTGTGGTCTATTTTTTTTTTTTTCTTTCGCATCTTTAACCGCTTGCCCTCCGCCCTATAGCAGTAGTACTGCTACAGGGCGGCACAGCTGTGCAAAATCACATGTATATATACGTGATTTGCATTTACAGGTAGGGGGAGCGCGTGCGCTGCCCTATCTGCTCTGCTATTGGCAGCTGTTGATGCCAATCACCGGGTCCCAGCCAGCGATTCTTTGCCGGGACTCTGATTGTTAGCAAAACTGACAGGAGAGACCTGTGTGTAAACAACACAGGTCTCTCTCCTGTCAGCATTGACATGCTGCTTTGTATCTCCCTGTACAGCAGAGAGATACAAAAAAATTATTTGCTATAAGCAATCAAATTGTGTAAAGAAAAAAAAAAAACATACTGATCTCTTCCCCAAAGTAGTACAATGTTACTATGTGACATTATACTACTTTGGTCATAGAGCTATATAAAAAAAAAAGAGAAAAAATGTAATAAATAAAAAAAAAAAAAAAAAGTAAAAAAATTATCTTTTTTTTTTTTTTTTCTTCGTACTGTCGCCATTCAGTGTCCCTGATCACCGCCACACCTGTTAGATGCTGATGCTGTACTGCACTGGTGACAGTATGTAAAATAAAAAATTGTGAAAATTAATTTTTTTAATTCATTTTCTGAACAATTATGACAAAAAATATTACAACTTCAAAAAACTCGCCATGCCTCTTATGAAATACGTCGGACTGTCTACTTTGCAAAAAGGGGTCATTTCGGGGATATCTGTACTATTCTGACATTTGGGGGATATCTGTCCTGTTCTGACATTTGGGGGATATCTGTCCTGTTCTGACATTTGGGGGATATCTGTACTGTTCTGACATTTGGGGGATATCTGTACTGTCCTGACATTTGGGGGATATCTGTACTGTCCTGACATTTGGGGGATATCTGTACTGTCCTGACATTTGGGGGATATCTGTACTGTCCTGACATTTGGGGGATATCTGTACTGTCCTGACATTTGGGGGGATATCTGTACTGTCCTGACATTTGGGGGGATATCTGTACTGTTCTGACATTTGGGGGGATATCTGTACTGTTCTGACATTTGGGGGGGATCTGTACTGTCCTGACATTTGGGGGAGATCTGTCCTGTCCTGACATTTGGGGGAGATCTGTCCTGTCCTGACATTTGGGGGAGATCTGTCCTGTCCTGACATTTGGGGGAGATCTGTCCTGTCCTGACATTTGGGGGAGATCTGTCCTGTCCTGACATTTGGGGGAGATCTGTCCTGTTCTGACATTTTTGGGCCTCAAGAAATTAGTTTGTAAGAAAGTTATAAATACTGATTTGGGTTATTTTCACCAAAGAAATGTAGCAGAATGCATCTTGGCCTAAATTTATGAAGAACAATTATTTATTTGCAAACTTTTTATAACCGAAACAAAGAAAAACATAGGGTTTTTTTTTTTTTCAAAAATTTTTGGTCTTTTTTTTGTTAATTTACCAAAAAATGAAAACTCCAGTGCAGGGGCAGACTGACAACTCATGGGGGACCCTGGGCAATTGGGGAACATGTGGCCCCTGTGTCCTTGCCCACACTCAAAACGCACCCAAAAAAACTCTATAAAAGGTACCAGGGGCATTTTATGGGGCCCCCTACTGACCCCAGGCCCTCGGGCAGTACCCGAGTGCTCGAATAGTCAGTCCACCCCTGCCCTAGCGGTGATTAAATACCACCAAAAGAAAGCTCTAGTTGTGTGAACAAAATGATAATATTTTAGCTTGTTGCATGACCGCGCAATTGTCATTCAAAGTGTGTGAGAGCGCTGAAACCTGAAAAATGGCCTGGGCAGGAAGGCAGTAAAAGTGCCCTGTATGGAAGTAATTAAATGTCAAAAATACGTTTTTATACCCGTCATCAAAGCTATATGTATGACATTGCCCAGTACATTGTCCTTTTTAATCGATCCGTTTGTCTTTCCACAGGGCAAGTTCCAGGCCTTCTACCAGTATGCGAAAACCTTCAATTCTGATGACTTTGGTTTTGATGAGTTGAAAGCTGGAGACTATGTCTTCATGAGGTGGAAGGTAAATTTCATTACAGAGGACCTGAAGTCAAATGTGGCCTTTAGAGCTTTGGCATCCTTTCCTGTCGGCTCATACAGGCTCAATCTGGGCTCCCCACCATCTGTCATCACTTCTGCTTTTTTTTTTTTTTTTTTCCACTACTGTTCTGCTTTAAGCAGAGACTACAGTTGTGGCTGTTGCTACCATTTAAAACACGGGAATCAATTTTTGTCAGAAAAAACATACAGAGAGTCCATAAGTCCCAATAAAGTCCGTAACTGTATAAACACTTTAGGTGGCAGCCGTCCCAGAGAGCGCCAACTCTGTGCATGGTAGGAAAGAAAAGTGGAGAGGCGCCTTCTAAGTGCAGTATTAAAAAAAAAAAAAAAGATTTTAACCACTTCCCGTCCATCCCATGTATATAAGTGGCCAGACGGGAGCAGTGCAGGGGCGGGTGGCCGTTTATAAACGTCCTCCAGTGCCCGCTGTGTCCTCCGGATCATTGTACGGGACCTCTGTGTGAAGTCCCGATCATGTGATCACTGATTGGCCAATCAGTGATCACATGAAGAGTAGTAAGCAAGATGTCACTTCTGACATCATTGCTTACTACGTGTGAAATCTGTGAATGACCAGAGGTCACATGGCACAAGGCTATTCACAACAGTCTTGTACCATGTGACAATCTGTGACCAATCACAGCTCACACAGTATTTCTCAATGGATGCAACAATGCAGACAGAGAGAAGGAGAAATGATTGCTTTTACAGCCTTTATGGGTGTAAAAACAATCGGTGTAAAAAAAAAAAAAAAATCATCACCCCACACTAGTAAAGTGTCACTATGGTGACACTGTACTGCTAGGGTGACAGTGTGTTAAAAAAAACCAAGCATAATATTACAAAAAAATAAACATATTTTAAATATTATAATTTTTGGTTATAAACTAATTTGGGTTATTTTTTTTTTTTTTTTACTAAAAAGATAACTGAATACATTTTGGCCAATATTTATGAAGAAAGATTATTTATTTGCAAAATTTTAGAAAAACACTTTTTTTTTTTTTTTCAACTTTTTTTGGACTTTTTCATTTATATAGGAAAAAAAATAAACATCCCAGCGGTGAATAAATACCACCAAAATAAAGTTTTAACTGTCTCAAAAAAATACTAAAAAATTCATATGGGTACAGTGTTGCATGACCGCGCAATTGTCATTCAAAGTGTGATAGCGCTGAAAGCTGAAAATTGGCCTGGGCAGGAAGGGGGGGAAAGTGTCCGGACTGGAAGTGGTTAAAGACCTCACATTTATCCATTTTTTTTGCTGCATGTCAAGTAGAAATCCTGTTCTTTTCTATGTGGCTAGTTCACATTGGTTGGCTGAAGTATAGCATAAAGGGGAAACTTTGTGCCCCTTCTTATGTACATGTGCACTTTGCCACCTGCTGCATGCGCATGAAAGGATATACCCAGCCTTATAATAAAAAAAAAAAATCACGATAAAGCGGCTGACCTTGGGAGAACCGTATTCATTCTGGCTGAGACGAGGGGAACTGACCTGTTGCCAGGCTGGGATACGGAAGCTGCAGATCCATAATGCATAATGTCAGTGCTCTTGGTTTTCATTGTGTTGTATCCTACTCAGGGGCGGACTGACCATTTGGAAACTCAGGCACTGCCCGAGGGCCAGGGTCAGTAGAGGGCCCCATGAGATGCCCCTGGTACCTTTTTCATAGGCTTTTTTGAGTTTGGGCAAGGACACAGGGGCCCCATGATCCCCTACCGCCCGGGGGCCCCATGAGTTGTCAGTCCGCCCCTGATCCTACTGACCACTCTTCCCGTTTCCACAGGAGCAGTTCTTGGTGCCCGATCACACAATCAAAGACATCAGCGGCGCTTCCTTTGCCGGCTTCTACTACATATGCTTTCAGAAGTCTGCTGCAACAATAGAAGGCTATTACTACCATCGGAGCTCTGAGTGGTAAGGAGACAACATTTCGGTTTCCTGTCGTATGCTTGCTTCCTTGGAGAAACTTAACAAATTTTGGGAACAAAAAAAGCCGGACCGATGGGTACGGTGCAAATATTGGATTCTTTGGGCACAGTAAGAGACCACACGGTAAAATACGTTTGACATAAAAGAGTTATATATTCTTTATAGGACCCATATTACAAACATGTCCCCTCCAAAAGAGGGGACAAAAGCAGGGGAATCTGTCTTCGATGAATACATATTGCAACTATGTACCCTATGACATGTATGTATATGTGCGGGAGGTATTGTGCTCACAATTTATTATTTCCCCTGCTTTTATTATTTATTTTTTATTTCAGGTAAAGCACTTTACATATATATTGTACATTCACATCAGTCCCTAACCCTCAAGGGGTGTACAATCTAAGGTCCCTAACTCACATTCATACATACACATACTAGGGCCAATTTAGACAGGAGCCAATTCACCTACCAGCATGTCTTTGGAGTGTGGGAGGAAACCGGAGTACCCGGAGGAAACCCACGCAGGCACAGGGAGAACATGTCAACTCCAGGCAGGTGGTGCTGTGGTTGGGATTTGAACCAACAACCCCTAGTACTGCCAGGCGGAAGTGCTAACCATTTAGCCACTGTGCTGCTTTTGTCTCCTCTTTTGAGGGGCATGTTTGTAATCCAACATTTGTGCTGTACCCATTGGAGGTCAGTGGAGGGATGGAGGACACTGAGTGGAGGCCAGTGGAGGGATTGGCAGAGGGGGGTGGCAGATACAGAGCAATTAGTGAGGTGGATGAGTCTGGCAGTAACATTCATGATAGACTGAAGAGGGGATAGCCTGCGATGAGGTTGGCCAATGAGGAGGGAGTTACAATAGTCGTGGCATGATCTAACAAGGGAGGGAATAAGTTGCTTAGTGGTTTCCGAGGTTAGGAAGGGGCGTATCTTGGAGATGTTGCGGAGGTTGGAGATGTTGCGGAGGTTGGAGATGTTGCGGAGGTGAAGTCTACAAGATTTGGACAGTGATTGGATTTGGGGCTGGAAGGACAGATGGGAGTCTAGGATTACACCTAGCACCCTGGCATGAGGGGAGGGACTGATGGTTGTATTATTGATCTTGATGGAGAAGTCAGGGGAGGGGGCACGGGCTAATAAAACCACCTGAGCAGTCTCTTTTATGTTAGTCATTTTTATGTTTGTCTCTGCAGGTACCAGTCATTAAATCTGACACATGTCCCTGAACACAGCGCGCCCATCTATGAATTCCGGTGACAAGACATGGAACACCAAACCAAAATCCACAACAGAGACTGAGCGGAGTTGTCCGCTTCCAAACCTGCTGCTCGCCACTTCTGTCCAAGCTAGAGACTCTGAGAAGAATGTATGAGTGTTATAAGCAATGACGCATGAACTGGCCTACTGGCGTCCACTTCCTATACCTGCCGCAGTTTTTATTTTAATACGCCGGATTTTCTTGTTGTTTTATGTGTTTTTTTTTGTTTTTTGTTTTTTTTGTTTTCTCTTTTTCCTTCCCACCCCTGTGCTTGATATGATGCTCCTCTGCTAGTCCTAAGCTCAAACCAACAAAGGGACCTTTTCGGCCGATGGAGAGGACACTGTAGCAAATATTGGGAAGTTGTCATTTTTGCTCATCCATCTCATTATTGTTTATTGGAAACCTAATGGATTTGAGTGACAAAGATTTTTGCTTTTTCTATTAACTTCCCAGTGGGCACATGTCAACTTCCAACAGTTGCAAGACGGGCTAAACACTCCATTTGTTGTAAAGGATTTGCCCCCGGACCCCCACCCTTCCTTCCCGCCCCCCCGACTCCATGAGTGTTCCTTTTGCCCCAAAATTCTTATAAGAGTGATATTTTTGATTCCCTTTACCAACGAAAGAAGAATCTACTCCAGACTGCAATACATTTTACCCATTTTCACATTGAAAATGGCAAATGTCAGATTTTTTTATATCTATAAATATATATTATAAATGCACATATATTTAATCAAAAATCTAAATCTATGGATACCTCCAGAGACAAGAACTAGGTGAAGGCTTTGATGATTTGTGGTGTGGAAGTCTGATCGACTGAAGTGATATCTGCTGGGCGATGATCCATGCTCCCGGCCTCCCCCCAGGTATCCCAGTTTCTGCTGTGCAAATACCCTACTGAAGTGGGGGTGGGGAGGGTTGAACCCAGGACTAAAAAAAAAAAAAAGAAAAAAAGTGCCATCTTATGGCTATTTGTCCATCGTGCAAAGCAAACTTTTGCAGTACCTTTGAGAATTATGGAAAGACTACAATGCAAGTGACTTACCGCGAGGAGCTACACCGGGACTGCCGCCATATCGGCAAACCGTCTCACAGATTAAAAGCATGGGATGGCTTCTTGCGCTGTTTCTTATAATGCTTAGGACTTTCGCCTCCTCTCACAGCCCTGACCAGCAAACACTGATTAACGCATTTTATTTATGTTTCTCTATTACATCCGCCAAAATTTCTGTGTCGGGGATTAGTGTCATAAGAGATTTTCTTGCCGCTAGCGCTACCGGTTTGGTTTGTATTGCATCGCTAGCTTATTGCGTGTACATCCTTTTTTTTTTTTTTTTTTTTCTTTTTTTGACAAAAAGCTAAAGTGTTAGGAAATATGACTTTGTCTCACTTGCAGTCCTAAGGCAGATCTGTGTGCGCAGAGTTTTGTGCAAACCGTGTTAATGAGGAGGGGGTCGTGGGTTAAAGAGGCGGAGGTTCGTTTTTGTGTGATGTGTACTTTGGAAACATTCTGTAGGGATGTTATGCAGGGCTGCACAAGTTTGTTACGTTCTGTAGCTGGCCCAGTTCAGCTTCTGAACCAGCAGGGTGTTTTTAAAGGGCGGGGGTCACTACTTTATGTATACATAGATCTAGCAATCCTCCATGATAAAGGTTTTGTTTCTTGCAGATTTTTATATTTAAATCCCAACCCTCCGCTTTTGCGGTTTTTAGGTTTTTCTCTGCCATTACTGGGTAGGCAGCTTAACTGCTTCCCGATCGCCTTATAGCAGATATACTGCTATAGGGCGGCACGGGTGCGCAAAATGATATATATATATATATATATATATATATATATATATATATATATATACATGATTTTGCATTTCCAGGTAGGGGGTTCGCGTGCCCTACCTGCGCCGCCATTCACGGCCACGGCTTTTAATCACGGAGTCCCGGCAGGTGATTACCGAGCATCTCCCATATATATATGTGATTTTGCATTTCTGGGTAGGGGGCACGCTCACTGTACCTGCGCTGCCATTCACGATTGCAGCTGTCAGTCACTGGGTTGGCTGCTGATTACCGAGCATCTCCCACGGGGAGGAGGACCGTTTTGTTTACTAACAGCCCTCCTCCCTGTCGGCTCAGGCAGCTTAACCATTTCCCGACCGCCTTATAGCAGGTATACTGCTACTGGGTGGCACGGGTGCGCAAAATCACTTGTGTATATATACATGATTTTTCATTTCTGGGTAGGGGGCACGCTCACTGTACCTGCGCTGCCATTCACGATTGCAGCTGTCAGTCACCGGGTCGGCTGCTGATTACCGAGCATCTCCCACGGGGAGGAGGACTGTTTTGTTTACTAACAGCCCTCCTCCCTGTCTGGTCGGGCAGCTTAACCATTTCCCGACCGCCTTGTAGCAGGTATACTGCTACAGGGCGGCACGGGTGCGCAAAATCACATGTATATATATACATGATTTTGCATTTCTGGGTAAAGGGCACGCGCACCCTACCTGCGCCGCCATTCATGGCCACGGCTGTCAATCACTGGGTCGGCCGCTGATTACCGAGCATCTCCCATGGGGAGGAGGACTGTTTTGTTTACTAGCAGCCGCCCTCCCTGTCGGCTCAGGCAGCTTAACCATTTCCCGACCGCCTTGTAGCAGGTACAGGGCAGCACGGGTGCGCAAAATCACGTGTGTATATATACGTGATTTTGCATTTCTGGGTAAAGGGCACGCGCACCCTACCTGCGCCGCCATTCATGGCCGCGGCTGTCAATCGTCGGGTCGGTCGCTGATTACCGAGCATCTCCCATGGGGAGGAGGACTGTTTTGTTTACTAACAGTTCTCCTTCCTGTCGGCTCGGGCACACTGCTCTGGATGGCTGTGCACAGCACAGCCATCCAGAGCAGTGTACTTACAGTGAAGCACCAAGACACCGCCCCCTAGTAAAACACCCAGCACACAGTTAACCCTTTGATCGCCCCTCATGTTAACCCCTTCCTGCCCAGTGCCATTAGTACAGTGTCAGTGATTTTTTTTTTTTTCTCAGCACTGTATTGGTGTCACTGGGGATATCAGTGACACCAAGGCAGTTCCCCCACCCAGTGTCAGAATATCAGCCGCATTTCTGCTAGAAGTCGCTGATCGCCACCATTACTAGTAGAAAAAAAAAAAATCCAGTATCTATACCGCCATTTGTAAATGCTATAACTTTCACGTAAACCAATTAATTTACACGTATTGGGATTTTTTTTTTTAGCAAAGACACTCAGCAGAATACACTTTGACCTAAATTTATGATGAAATTTGATTTTTTTAAGTTTTTTTTACAGGACATGTTTAATAGCAAAAAGTCGAAAATATTGGTGTTTTTTTTTTTTTCCTCAAAATTGTCAATTTTTTTATGCGCAAAAAATAAAAACGCAGAGGCGATCAAATTCCACCGAAAGAAAGCTCAGTTCGTGGGAAAAAAGGACATAAATTGTATTTAGGTGCAGCGTTGCATGACCGTGCAATTGTCAGTTAAAGTAACGCAGCGCCATAACGCAAAAAATGGCCTGGTCAGGAAGGGGGGGAATTCTCAGGAGGGCACGTGGTTAAGCCTGAAATGTCAGCCATCAGGAGACCTTCCTCACTACTCTTGTCAGATCCTCTGACTTGCACAAAACACATACCTCTGCTCGTTTCCTGGTCTGTGATGTTTCACAGACAGTTTCTTTTCAATACCGGTGACTTTTATAGCTTTAGAGCATTTTATGCTGCTGGACAGCGCAGATGGTATGGGGCAAAGCTTGGATGGTAAATGGGTACAGTCCCAAGCCTGCAGACAACAATAATCATGGGTCCCTGGTGTGTAAATGAATGTGTTTTTACAGCAGAACCTGCGTGGTGTATATGTACATTATGATCATTTATAATGTAAGAAATCCACCTATAAGACTAACCCCCCCCCAAAATGAAAGTATTGCAACCTGCCTGTCCTTTAGAGGTGGTTCCTGCATTTGTTTTCTTTTCTCTCTCATGTTCACCAAGCAGTCCTGCAAATACACTTCCTGTACCTTTTGCAGTTACGTTTATTTCTGCATCTATAGGGGCGGCCATGGTACTTCAAGCATGTCCGCCTTTGTTCATTTCCTTTACTTGGAGGAGTGATGGGAATAGTAGTTTAAACAAAATCATAAAGGGTCCTCCTCTTCATTTTGTAAACACACAGGAAGTGACAAGCACACTGCATTTCTGGCAGGATTAACGGCAAGTCTATGTTCTTGCTAAAAAGGTTCATAGCCTGAAAAAAGGAAACTAATGCAACCACCCCATCTAAGGACTAAAAAGTTGCAACATGTTATGTTTGTTCTTGGGGTAATTATTTGGTTAAGTCAGGCCAAAATAAAAAAAAAAATATGCATTACATATTTGCGATACGTGCAATACAGTTCCCATGTTTTATTTACCGGTATTTAAAGTGTTACTAAACCCTGGACTCTGCATTCACTATATCTGATCTCCCGGGACTCTTATTCACTATATCTGATCTCCCCGGACCCTGCATTCACTATATCTGATCTCCCCGGACTCTGCATTCACTATATCTGATCTCCCGGGACTCTGCATTCACTATATCTGATCTCCCCGGACTCTGCATTCACTATATCTGATCTCCCGGGACTCTGCATTCACTATATCTGGTCTCCCCGGACCCTGCATTCACTATATCTGATCTCTCCGGACTCTGCATTCACTATATCTGATCTCCCCGGACCTTGCATTCACTATATCTGGTCTCCCCGGACCCTGCATTCACTGTATCCGTTCTCCCCGGACCCCGCATTCACTGTGTCCGTTCTCCCCGGACCCCGCATTCACTGTATCCGCTCTCCCCGGACCCCGCATTCACTATATCCGCTCTCCCGGACCCCGCATTCACTATATCCGCTCTCCCAGACCCCGCATTCACTATATCCGCTCTCCCCGGACCCCGCATTCACTATATCCGCGCACCCCGCATTCCCTATATCCGCTCTCCCCGGACCCCGCATTCCCTATATCCGGTCTCCCCGGACCCCGCATTCCCTATATCCGGTCTCCCCGGACCCCTCATTCACTATATCCGGTAACCCCGGACCCTGCATTCACTATATCCGGTCTCCCCGGACCCTGCATTCACTATATCCGGTCTCCATGGACCCTGCATTCACTATATCCGCTCTCCCCGGACCCTGCATTCACTATATCTGGTCTCCCTGTATCCTGCATTCTCTATATCCGGTCTCCCCTGACCGCACATTCACTATATCTGGTCTTCCCGGACCCTGCATTCACTTGGCTTTTACGTTGCACCCAGCCCTGATTTACTCTGTTATAGAAAACAATTGTTACTGGGCACAATTGTTAAAGGTGGTCAGCCTATTTGCTCATTGTTTGCTGTTTTTGTAGGTTTTTAATTTATTATTTTTAACCTATTTGGATTTGTATTAGTCCATTCCATGATTGCATAATGAGTGGCAGCCTGTGAAGAAGAACATATTCTACAGGCACAGCATTAGTCCACCATTCAGATCTTTGTTACAAAGTGGTATGTGTTGGTCTTAAGAACAAGGCCTTTTTCAGAAGCATAATGGGGGATTTGATAATACAGTTTATATATATATATATATATATATATATATATATACAGTCATGGCCGAAATTGTTGGCACCCTTGATATTTTTCCTGAAAATCAAGTATTTCACACAAAAAAGGTATTGCATTAACACATGTTTTGCTATACACATGTTTATTCCCTTTGTATGTATTGGAACAAATATAAAACAGAGGCAGAAAAGCAAATATGACATAATGTCACACAAAACCCCAAAAATGGGCTGGACAAAAGTATTGGCACCCTTAACTTAATATTTGGTTGCACACCCTTTGGAAAACATAACTGAAATCAGTCGCTTCCTATAACCATCAATAAGCTTCTGACACCTCTCACCCGGAATTTTGGACCACTCTTCCTTTGCAAACAGCTCCAGGTCTCTCTTATTGGAAGGACACCTTTTCCCAACAGCAATTTTAAGATCTCTCCACAGGTGTTCAATGGGATTTAGATCTGGGCTCATTGCTGGCCACTTCAGAACTCTCCAGCGCTTCTTTGCCATCCATTTCTGAGTGCTTTTTGACGTATGTTTGGGGTCATTGTCCTGCTGGAAGACCCAGGATCTTGGACGCAAACCCAGCTTTCTGACACTGGGCCCTACAGTGCGACCCAAAATCCTTTGGTAATCCTCAGATTTCATGATGCCTTGCACACAGTCAAGGCACCCAGTGCCAGAGGCAGCAAAACAACCCCAAAACATCATTGAACCTCCACCATATTTTACCGTAGGTACTGTGTTTTGTTCTTTGTAGGCCTCATTCCGTTTTCGGTAAACAGTAGAATGATGTGCTTTACCGAAAAGCTCTATCTTGGTCTCATCTGTCCACAAGACGTTTTCCCAGAAGGCTTTTGGCTTACTCAAGTACATTTTGGCAAACTGTAGTCTTGCTTTTTTATGTCTCTGTGTCAGCAGTGGGGTCCTCCTGGGTCTCCTGCCATAGCGTTTCATTTCATTTAAATGTCGACGGATAGTTCGCGCTGACACTGATGCTCCCTGAGCCTGCAGGACAGCTTGAATGTCTTTGGAACATGTTTGGGGCTGCTTATCCACCATCCGGACTATTCTGCGTTGCAATCTTTCATCAATTTTCCTCATCCGTCCACGACCAGGGAGATTAGCTACAGTGCCATGGGTTGCAAACTTCTTGATAATGTTGCGCACTGTGGACAAAGGCAAATCTAGTTCTCTGGAGATGGACTTGTAACCTTGAGATTGTTGATATTTTGCCACAATTTTGGTTCTCAGGTCCTCAGACAGTTCTCGTCTCCTCTTTCTGTTGTCCATGCTTAGTGTGGCACAGACAGACACACAATGCAAAGGTTAAGTGAACGTCTCTCCTTTTTATCTGCTTTCAGGTGTGATTTCTATATTGCCCACACCTGTTACTTGCCCCAGGTGAGTTTACAGGAGCATCACATGCTTGTAACATTCTTATTTATCCGCAGTTGTGAAAGGGTGCCAATACTTTTGTCCAGCCCATTTTTGGAGGTTTGTGTGACATTATGTCGAATTTGCTTTCTTTCCTCCCTTTTTTTGTTTTGTCCCAATACACACAAAGGGAATAAACATGTGTATAGCAAAACATGTGTTAATGCAATACGTTTCGTGAGAAATACATGATTTCCTGGAGAAATATCAAGGGTGCCAACAATTTCGGCCATGACTGTATATATATAAAAAAAAGTTTGTAGATATCTAACTTTTGTACCTGTATGAGCTTGTTGGACATATTGGTCCAAACCCATGACATGGCATTGGCCACCCACTTTGCAGCTATGACAACCCCCACCTAGCCAGGAAGGCTTTTTACAAGATTTTGGAGTGTGTCCATCCAGCCATATAAGGATTTGGGAGGTCTGGTTGGATGTTGGTTGAGAAGACCTGACTCTCAATTCATCTCAAAGCTGTTCAGTAGGTTTGTGCAGGACAGTCAAGTTCCTTCACACCAAACTCAAGCCATGTCTCTATGGAGCTGACTTTTGGTAGATGAACTCCGTAATTTGGAGGGGAGCCCACATACTTTTGACCATATACAGTAGACCAGCCTTTTTTAACCCAATTTAACATAAAGGAATGCTTTAACCTATTCCTGCCTGCCTCTCAATGGGTGGGCTTTAACCTTGAGAGGCCTCCCTTTGTAAACATTTTCTTTGCTGAGAGAGTTCAATCTGCACACTCCCAGCACAGTTACGGGCAGGGACCAGAAAGCTCCCGATGTGTACTTGCGATTGGGAGCTTTTTGATCATGTGACTGCCAGTCAGAGCAGTCACATGATCAGAATGCCTACCACCTCCTGTCCTTTAGAACCTCTTGAAGGGCTGGGGGGGGAGAGGCAGTGAGGGGTTAATTAACTTTATGATTCTAGGGGTCCCTTGCGAATTGTTATAATACAGTTTATGGTACTTTTGCACTAACCGTAAGTTGCAAAATAATGGAAAATTAAAAGAATAAGGAATGTGGTGTACTTAGTGCATTTGACACCCAGGTCTGCTCCCTACCACAAAATTGTTTTTAATAATTATATTAAAATGCAACAAAAATAATAGCCTGGAAAGAGAGTTAGACATTATAAATTGTGGTGTTGCCTGTCTTGGGGGTCAGGGGAAAGGTGGTAATGTACACTGATGGTCAGTGGAAAAGTGCACACTACAATGTTGGTCGTTGGAAGGGCCCCCTTACATTCATGATCATTGCCATGCTCCACTAGACTGGTGGTCAGTGGGAAGAGAGCCCTATAACACTGGTGATAGGTGGGTAGAATGTTCCTTCCCTTGGAGGCCACCAAGAAGAATAGCTTCCTGCTATTCTGTCCCCTCTTACAGATGGCTAAAAAAAATAATTGGTGCCAATGGTAATATGTAAGAGTCCGAAAATGCTCATTAAACTTCTAGCAGCCTCTGGAGGAACCCTAGGGAGCCATGGAACCCTGGTTGAGAGAGACTGGTGGAACTTGTTCCTTTGTGCAGGTTTTTGAGCAATGCGGTTGACTGGAACAGTAAGTGAGGTGGACAGCTTAATTTAGAATATTGAACCTCTGACAGCGGTAGGCTAGACAACAATTAAAATAGGTGCCAGCTAGACCTGTTTAGGAACATTGGATGCCTGGCTCCCATTTGCAAGTTCTGTACTAGGTGCAGCCTGGGAGAGTTCTGGCATTGCCTCCTAAGAAGCAGATAGGCTTTCATAAGGAAGAATGACGTAGCTGGATAATAGACAGAAATGTAAGTGAATCCTTCGCCTTGGCCTTTTCAAAGCATCATAGTTTTAGGTTCAGAACACCCGCTGTTGTGCTGGTAGATCTAGGTAGCTTGTGATGCTCCTTAGAAGTGAGGTATCATTATGGATTCTTTGGAATTCTCTTCCACTCAAGAAAATAGTTAATCTTTCCTCTCCCCTCTTTTGAAACTGGTGGCTACAAGAAAGTATAGGGTAGTTTTATACTTAGAAACCCTATCAATATTTTAGACCTCAAACCAAAACTGTGTCTGCAAAGAGTATGGTTAATGCTTTCCACATGTGCTGCCAATACCTGCTGGTTCAAACCTCTTCTACACCTGTACATATGCAAAAATTCCAGGGGCCCACCGTAAAATCTTTTATAAGTGAAGCTTTATTGTTCCAGAAAAGCAACACGAAGCGATGCCTAGCACTTCCTCCTCTTTTTAAGGAGGCTCCAGCTGGGGCTTTGTGTTGCATGTGCGGAACAATAAAGCTTCACTTACGAAGGATATCAAAATGTGCCTCTTTTTCTCAGATATATAATTTGTTTAGGGCAACACTGACCCTTTGCCTGATTTGGCATGCAGCTTGTCTGGTCAATGACCTAGAATACAGGGTTTGGGAACCTTGGGATAACTTTTAGCCTTTTTGATCTTCTGCCCCTAGTTTCCCTTAGCTTGTGGTGGTTCCTTCTTCGTGACCTCCTAGACACTACAATAATGTAAGAGCTGGAGAAAGGAACCATGGCTGGCAATGAGGGAGCATGTGTGGATTTTTCAGCCAGTGTAGCATCTGAAGACCACAGGTTTTACCAGCTTGTGGTGGTTCCTTCTGCATGACCTCCCAGACACTACCATAATGTAAGAGCTGGACAAAGGAACCATGGCTGGCTGAAAAATCCACACATGCTCCCTCATTGCCAGCCATGGTTCCTTTCTCCAGCTCTTACATTATTGTAGTGTCTGGGAGGTCACGAAGAAGGAAACACCACAAGCTGGTGAAACCTGTGGTCTTCAGGTGCTACATTGGCTGGAAAATCCATACATGCTCCCTCATTGCCAATGTAGCACCTGAAGACCACAGGTTTCACCAGATTGTGGTGGTTCCTTCTTCGTGACCTCCCAGACACTACAATAATGTAAGAGCTGTAGAAAGGAGCCATGGCTGGCAATGAGGGAGTATGTGTGGATTTTTCAGCCAATGTAGCACCTGAAGACCACAGGTTTCTCCTGCTTGTGGTGGTTCCTTCTTTGTGACCTCCCAGATACTACAATAATGTAAGAGCTGGAGAAAGAAACCATGGCTGGCAATGAGGGAGCATGTGTGGATTTTTCAGCCAATGTAGCACCTGAAGACCACAGGTTTCACCAGCATGGGTGTTAAGAGGCATAAATACTAACCATTCTATTTACAGGCATGGCTTTGGTTTAGAGTTTAAAAATGGTGACAGACTCTCTTTAAGACATAATGTGAAAGGCTGCGTTGTCGCATCGGAATCTGTTTAAAGGAAGCCTGTTATGGGAGGGGGAGAAAAGTGCCACGGCTGACCTCCGAAGATGTAAAAGCCACCATTGCTATCCTCCATCAAATGCTACTTAGCTGGCTGTTCTGATGATCCAGTGCCTTCAAAACTTTGAGTTCACTGGCGCAAAGCAAGAAGGATGGGCGAGGATGTCAAACTGGTGCCATTGGTTTAAGATGCGTTGGAGACCCTTCCTAAGACCTCATGCACACAGTGTTTTTGCAGCTACTTTTAGGGGCATCAGGCATTTTTTTTTTTCTTGTGTTTTTGTTTTTTTACTGCTTCCAAACACCCCTCTGTTATCCTGTGTCCATGGGCACATAAGCTTTTAGCGGTACAGGCTTTAAGGAACTATAGAAATGAAAAACCCCACTGTCAGTGCGTCCCGGAGCAGCAGCATTTTGGCAGACACATATAAACTCTAGGTGCGTTTAACTTCTTATTCTGGCCTTAAATTCTTATTCTGGCCACTGAAATGAATTAACGCCCAAGCGCTTGTATAAGCGTTCAACACCCCCCCCCTTTTTTTTTTTTCAAACGTCAGTCGTTTTTTTCGGCCAAAATGCTGCTCCTAAGAGGAGCAGCATTTTTAAAACATCCTGCGTGTGTGAATCCTAATTGACAGCTTCATTAGACCTGTGGGTGACCTGATTCAAGTGGGTTTTGCGCTCCTATCGACGTGTATAGAATTGCAAAATCTGCACAAATCAAATAAAGTCCCTTACAGCACGGTCACACCAGTCCCGACTTTGAAATCGTGCAACTCCACTGTAAGTCACACAATTTCAAAGTTGGGTGAGATGCCGATTTGAGGTGTGATTTGCAAGACATCTGACAGATGTCTATGCAAATTGCACCAAAAGTAGTGCATGTACTACTTTGGAAATTGGTGCGGCTCCGACCAAGTCGTAACCACACCGATATGACCGCTGTAATTGTGGACAATATGGTGCAACTTGGCATGCAATTTGCACGTCATATGGAATGCAAATCACATGCCAAGTTGCACCCAGTGTGACCAGGGACTTATACAGAATCAGGAGCTCTGACTCTATTCCAAATACTTATTCCAAGTTACATAGTTAGTCTGGCTGAAAAAAAGACAAAAGTCCATGGGGTGGTACAGTAGCTTAGTGGTTAGCACTTCCATCTGGCAGTACTAGGGTTGTTGGTTCGAATTCCAACCATGGCACCACCTGCCTCAAGTTTGCATGTTCTCCCTGTGCCTGCATGGGTTTCCTCCGGGTACTCCAGTTTCCTCCCACACTCCGAAGACATGCTGGTAGGTTAATTGGCTCCTGTCTAAATTGGCCCTAGTATGTGTATGTATGAATGTGAGTTAGGGACCTTAGATTGTACGCCCCTTGAGGGTTAGGGACTTATGTGAATGTACAATATATATGTAAAGTGCTGCGTAAATTATAGGCCGTGATATAAGTACCTGAAATAAATAAATAATCCAGTTCAACTATTTAAATCCAGAAGAAGGCAAAAAAAACAGCAAAACATGATCCAATTTTCTCCTGCAGGGAAAAAAAATTTCTTCCTGATCCTCCGAGAGGCAATCGGATGTTCCCTGGATCAACTTTACCTATAAATGTTAGTATCCAAGTCTAATGCCGGCCATACATGGGTTGAAATTTGACCGATTTTTTTTTGTCCGGACCTAAGAATAATTGGCCGATTTTCGCTCTGTTAGTGGGGCAATAGCACCGGCCAATTTTCGTGGTTCCTCCCCTTTTCAATCAGGCATGTTGGAAAATTTGTGAAAAACAACCGATTTTCGACTCAATGATGGTCAAATCGTACGATCGTTTTTCTGAAAAGAATATGCGCATGAGCCGTGACCTGGAAGGAACAGAAGTTTTGCCTGTTATATGGGGTGAACTTCATGACTTGGTCAGCCGATTTTCAAAATCATTGATGGCACCATTGGATTACCGAGTCAACAACGCTTCCGATTTTCGGATGAAAAATCGTTCGGAATTCGACCCATGTATGGCTAGCCTTAGGCTTAGAATGCAGCCAGAGACAGATAAGCAGTTAGCATAGCTAGGAGGTCAGCTTTGGTAACCCTCATATTTTGATCGGGGCCACAGTCTGTGATCCACCCTATGACAAGCCATAGTTGGGCACAGCAGGTTCTTCAAGAGTCTGTACAGGGTTAAAGGGACGAGATGGACCAAAATATATAATGTTTTGATACTTTGCCTTAATATCAAAGTGACTTGGAAGACAGATTTGCATTCATAGTCCCCATTACATCAGAATTCTGATGGATTCTACATATAATGATGACTTTGACTTTTTTTTTTTTTTTTTACGTTTTGCTCATAGCATGGAAAGAACCTTTCACCCAAAACACTGGTCTAGGTTTGACTGTGGATGCCATGAGGTGTAGCAGCAAGATGTCTTTTTTTTTTTCCCTTTTTAAAACCGATTAGTACACTCAGGGCACCTTAGGATGGATCATGACCATTTATTTATTTCAGGTACTTATATAGCGCCGTCAATTTACATATATATTGTACATTCACATCAGTCCCTAACCCTCAAGGGGCGTACAATCTAAGGTCCCTAACCCTCAAGGGGTGTACAATCTAAGGTCCCTAACCCTCAAGGGGTGTACAATCTAAGGTCCCTAACCCTCAAGGGGTGTACAATCTAAGGTCCCTAACCCTCAAGGGGTGTACAATCTAAGGTCCCTAACTTACATTCATACATACACTCTAAGGTCCCTAACCCTCAAGGGGTGTACAATCTAAGGTCCCTAACTTACATTCATACATACACATACTAGGGCCAATTTAGACAGGATCCAATTCACCTACCAGCATGTCTTTGGAGTGTGGGAGGAATCCAGAGCACCCAGAGGAAACCCACACAAGCTCCATGCAGAAGGCACCATGGTCAGGAATCGAACCCATGACCCAGTTACTGCAAGGTAGACATGCTAACCACTAAGCCACTGTGCCTCCCCGTAAGAGCTCACTGACCCTAGGTTCAAGCGGTTTCCGCAGCATTTTGCAGAAAGGCAGTACAGTCCATTTAACACGATTTCCTATCGGACAGGTTCACATCTCCGCGTTTTCACCCAATGCGGTTTTTGGAAAGGGTCGGGGACTTTTTTTAACGCAAAACGTTGTTTTTGGTTCTATAGGAAGCAGGAAAGCATATGCTGTGTTTTTGCTGCTTTTTATATCTGCCTAGCAACAAGAAAAACAAAAAAAAGCAAAACGCGTAAAAACCGCAAGTGCAAAAATGCAATGCAGAAACGCAACCTCCATAGGTGTGAACCTTGATTTAGACAGTACGGTGCTGATACAGTCGAAGTATTTACACCAGAAATGTTATAGGTGCTGTCTTCTAAAAATTGTCAAATGATCTCTCCACCTAAAATGAATTAAAGATAGGGGTGGATGCTAGTTAGTGGATGCTAGTTAGTTGCATGACCACCCTTTTAGTCACCGGGCACACTGCTGCGATTTCAGAAGACTTTATTGCGACTTGTGAAGATTTTCAATGATTTCTTGCAATTTGCAGTGCGACATCCATTATATTCTATGTATGCGAAATCGCAATAAACTGCAGAAAAATGAATGCAAGAACTACTTTAGAAATTGCGCTGCAGCACATCGCACGTGTTAAAATACTGACATTCACATTCATTAGCTGCAATTTCAGGTGCAATTTTAAATCACACCTGAAATCACACCGATATGACCGGGCCCTTAAAGTCAACGTTTAGGAGCCAGTTGATGACTGAATAGAAAGCATATGGATGTCATAGTATGCATGGGAAGAACACGTTTTCAGAACATTATACAGGGGCTCCAGAATGCAAATGGGGAACCAGGGGCGGACTGACAACTCATGAGGTCCCCGAGCAATAGGGGATCATGGGGCCCCTGTGTCCTCGCCCACACCCAAAAAAGCCAATGAAAGGTACCAGGGGCATCTCATGGGGCCCCCTACTGACCCCGGGCCCTCAGGCAGTGCCCGAGTGCTTGAATTGTCAGTCTGCCCCTGTGGGGAACCGAAGGTCCTAGAATGAGTGTGCAGCAGGTGCTGGTATGTGAGCATTTTGAAGACCATTGCTGGGTGGCAACCATTTTTTGATATACACAGAAAAAAAATAAAAGGTGCTTCTGCTGCAGGTCACCAAAACTGAGCTACACAAAGAGGTTTCCAATGCTGGCACCTGTGTGCAATGACTGATAGAAGCTGCCATTCTTCCATATCTGCGACTTGCTAGATCTAGGGCAACCAGGCTATTCCCGCTCGGGGCTGGATTACACCACACCCGGAACGTGCTATCCATTTGTGGGGTTCACATGGGGTTCTGCATGGTGCGATTTCAGCCCATTCATTTCAATGGGCACCAAAAGTAGTGCATGCACTTCTTTTAGAAATGTACTGCATGCTATCTTTGTACAATGCAAACCAGTGTGGGCAAGCACACTGTGTTTGCAGCCTGTGGACCCCGCATTCACTATATCTGGTCTCCCCGGACCCTGCATTCACTATATCCGGTCTCCCCGGACCCCGCATTCACTATATCCGGTCTCCCCAGACCCTGCATTCACTATATCCGGTCTCCCCAGACCCTGCATTCACTATATGTGGTCTCCCCGGACCCTGCATTCACAATATCTTCTCTCCCAGGATACTGCATTTACAATACCTGGTCTCCCCGGAACCTGCATTCACTATATGTGGTCCCCCCGGACCCCGCATTCACTATATCCGGTCTCCCCGGACCCCGCATTCACTATATCCGGTCTCCCCAGACCCTGCATTCACTATATGTGGTCTCCCCGGACCCTGCATTCACAATATCTTCTCTCCCAGGATACTGCATTTACAATACCTGGTCTCCCCGGAACCTGCATTCACTATATGTGGTCTCCCGGACCCTGCATTCACTATATCCGGTCTTCCCGGACCCTGCATTCACTATATCTGGTCTCTCCGGACCCCGCCTTCACTATATCCGATCTCCCACAGTACACAGGACATGGAAGTGCAATTGTTTTAGTAAATATAAACTGCTAAATCCCTTTTCTCATCAGCAGTATATAGCAGTCTTGTGACTTCTATCAGTGTCAAGCAGAGCACTGGTTAAAGCTTGTAGGAGGAGGTTTCATTCTGCACTAGGATAATGCAGAACCCCTGACCTCTGTCTGGACAGTGCTGATTTGCCCTGCGCTGATCACTTGCACTCTCCCAAGAAAAAAAACCTAGCAATACACACCAAATTGAGCATGTGCAGAGTGACTCCACAGGATATGTCTTATCAGGAGGGGGCACTGAAAGAAGGGGAGGATCAGAGAAGTCAGGATCAAACCGCCATTTTACACAATGCAGAGGATTAACCCCTTAGATTCCACAGTGAGTATAACAAGCATGCTTTACTGCATCTACAGACTGATTGTACCTGCTGTGGGTTTAGTAACACTTTAACCATTTCCCCCTCTAGACAAAATTGGGCTTTAGAGATACTTCAGGATCTTTGACTGCTAAAAGAACTGATTCCACTGCCACACGTTCTGCATTATGTCAATAAGTGAGTTCATGCAATCTATTGATGATCTGCTCGGTTTCCATTGTACGAGACATCCTGAGTACATAGAGATGCTCAGTATTGCTTCTTACCTGCATAGTGTTTTTTTGTTTTTATTACTTTATTGCCGAAATCAAATGAATTGCAAATCCTGTCAGTGTGGCTAAAGCGACAGAAGTTTTTAAGGTTTGGCAAACCCTCCATTCTATGAGAGCGCCATCGCAGGTCAGGCTGCACAGAGATAAAGATGTAACATCGTCACTGATCATTGTGGCATCGTCTCCAGGGAGCTGCACCGCAATGCTGTTCTGGTAAAGGGTGCCAGCGACTTTTTTTAGCGTGTCACTGGGGTTTTCAATGCTGGGTTTGGCAAACAGTCCTAATAAAAAAAAATGGAAAATCAACAGTTGTGACTTTTATTTCGCCTAAACCGAAATGTGTTTGAAGATATTCAAAACATTAACAATCACATATAAAGCCGTTTATAACTCCGCCCCAAATTACATCACCGATCTTGTCTCCAGATTTCACCCAAACCGTCCTCCCACCACCTCCTGCTCTCTAGCTCCCTTGTCTCCTCCTCCCATGCTCGTTTCAAGGACTTCTCCCCCATCCTCTGGAACTCTCTACCCCAATCTATCAGACTATCGCCTACTCTGCTCACTTCTATTATTTATTTCAGGTACTTATATAGCGCCATCAATTTACACAGTGCTTTAGGTGATCTCTGGAAACCTTTCTCTTCAGGGAAGCCTATCCTGCCCTCAGCTAATAATGGAATTTTCCACTCCTCCTACCAGTCCATCCCCCCCAGTTATTACCTTTTTTACCACCAGCCCCTCCCTCTTAGATTGTAAGCTCCAAGGATCAGAGCCCTCAAATCCCTCTTGTATTGTTGATGTATTGTCTCCCTTTATATTGTGAGCAAATTGTTGGCGCTATATAAATCCTGTATAATAATATAATGGGACTTATGAAGATGGGGGGGGACTTCTGAAAACTCAAAAGCAATATGTTAGTTCGATTTTTACAAATATTTCTTATACTGTGCACCATGACAGGCAGGCAGATGCAAATGTGCTCCCAAAATTGACAGTCGGGTTGTGTAGCTCCCCCAAGCTAGACAGAAGAGATTCATGTGTGATAAATGGAATGGATTGTGTCTTTGTGTGTAGTTTTTTGTTATGGTTGGGGCCAAAAAAAGTTTATTTTTATTTTTCTTTAATTATTATTATTATACAGTAATAGGAAACATGGCATTTAAATATTGTAATAATTTGTCTGGACAGAAGGTGGCTCTCTAGGTACCTTTTCTTGTTCTCCTTGTCTCCTTTGTTGTAAAAAAACAAAACAAAACACAAGAGTCAGAACTATAATAATGGCTCATCAGACCGCTGCTAAAAGCAAGCAGCTTTATTTGTTCTTTTTATTCGCTATTAAATGAACCCCTTTCTGTTAATATAAGGTGCAGCGGGAAAGTGGGTGGGCTTCAACAATTACATGCTGCACTTGAGTGCGCTCTTAGCACAGTGACTGATCTGTTATGGACAGCTCCTGCTCTCTAAGTAATGATTGGAAGCTAGCGGGACTGTGAAAGCCAATCAGGACAGTCCCCCTCTCATTTACCCCTGGGTTCACATATATGCGGCCATGCGGGCTGCGTTTTGCGCGGGCACAAGAGCCCATTCATTTGAATGGACTCCCGTGCCCCATGACACGCAGGGAAGAAGTCCCTGCACTTCTGAAAACGCAGCCCGCACAGGAACCTTCCTTCCCAGTACGGTTGTGTTTTCCAGTGCGGACGCCATTATTTATTTCAGGTACTTATATAGCGCAGTCAATTTGCGCAGCACTTTACATATATATTGTACATTCACATCAGTCCCTAACCCTCAAGGGGTGTACGATCTAAGGTCCCTAACCCTCAAGGGGCATACAATCTAAGGTCCCTAACCCTCAAGGGGCGTACAATCTAAGGTCCCTAACCCTCAAGGGGTGTACAATCTAAGGTCCCTAACCCTCAAGGGGCGTACAATCTAAGGTCCCTAACCCTCAAGGGGTGTACAATCTAAGGTCCCTAACCCTCAAGGGGCGTACAATCTAAGGTCCCTAACTCACATTCATACATACACATACTAGGGACAATTTAGACAGGAGCCAATTCACCTACCAGCATGTCTTTGGAGTGTGGGAGGAAACCAGAGGACCCAGAGAAAACCCACACAGGCACAGGGAGAACATGCAAACTCCAGGCAGGTGGTGCCATGGTTGGGATTCGAACCAACAACCCTAG
This sequence comes from Staurois parvus, assembly GCF_062004578.1. NCBI lineage: Eukaryota > Metazoa > Chordata > Amphibia > Anura > Ranidae > Staurois > Staurois parvus. The sequence continues at coordinate 448,882 of NW_028318445.1, read as the reverse complement.
CACTGCCAGGCGGAAGTGCTAACCATTTAGCCACTGTGCTGCCCATGCCATTAGAACTAATGGCACCCGCCTGTATGGCTCAAATTGCATCACATCCGCACCAACAAGGTGCAGGACCTTTTTTTTACCCGCACCTGTGTTCTCACCCATGCGATGCAATTCTTGGCAATTGCATTGGGTTTTGCGATCTGTTTTGGGGTGTCATTAATTTAACATTCACACCCGTAACAGATCGCATGCACACCATGCGACTGCATTGCAGTGTGGAAACGCACAGGATTTGCAGCATTTACTGCACTACATCGGTGTGAACCAGGTCTGAAAAGAAGTAACAACCAGGAAGCTACAGACTGGACTTGGGCTGTGGCCTGTCAATGTTGCACAGACATCAAAGAAGCTCCTCTCTCCTTCAGGGTAGTTCCTACCCACATCAGATTTGTTCCTTTGCTCTTCCCAATGCATTTCATCATAATGATGTCATCAGGGGCACCGAATTACATCATCAGGGGCATTCTCCATAAAAAGCCAGGGAGAATTAGCTCAAATGGTATAGCAGTCTCTTACCATGCAAAAGGAACTGGGGTTGAAGCCTGCATTCTCCATCTAAGCCAGGGGGAATTAGCGCCAATGGTAGAGCAGTTGCTTAGCATGAGCCCCTGATGACATCACAACCACAGAGCAAACTGGTGAGTTTGATGTGAATAGGATCTGCCCTGAGGGAGAAAGGAGCAGCGTTGATGTAATGATAGGCAGCAGTGCGGTGTGAAAATATCCTTCGCCCTCCTATTTTTGTGTTTTTCCAATTATAAGTTGATTCACATTTGTAACACTTCTGACAAGCACGGCACCTTGTTAGGTTACAAGCAGGGGTGGACTGACCATTTGGAAACTCGGGCACTGCCCGAGGTCAGTAGCGGCCCCATGAGATGCCCCTGGTACCTTTTTCATAGGCTTTTTTGAGTTTGGGCAAGGAGACAGGGGCCCCATGATCCCCTATTGCCTGGGGGGCCCCATGAGTTGTCAGTCCGGCCCCGATTACAAGATACTACTTTCACTGTAAGCTATCTCTGAAACACAAAAGGCAAATTTTATTCTCTGCTGGCACTGGAACCCATGGAACAGACAAAGTGGCTCCATGAACAGACCGAGGACCACGATCCTTCACCAACTGACCACTACCTATATATTCCACATACTGTGGATCCCAACAGGGCTATCAAATTCTATCAGTGTGTGTGTGTGGTAATGGTGCAAGCACGGCACATGATAGTTTTTGTTTTCCTTAGAAATTATTGTTGAATATCATCTGACTATGTCTCCGACATTGCTGCTGTTTCTGAAATCCTTTCATTAAACCACTCAGTTCAGTTGACTCCATGTTTTTGGTCTCTTAATAATTCTGTACCCTTTATTGACCAGAAGATGGCAGTGTACTGCTAAAGAAAAAAATAAAATGGTTTACTGATTGTGTTCACAGTTTATATGGAAAATCAAGTGTATCTAAACCCCATAATATATATACACACTGAGTATAAAATCAATTCAATAAAACTCCTGGGATATTGATCTGGTCAGGTAAGTAGCAGAGGGGGTTGTTAATCAGTTTCAGCTGCATTGGTGATAATGAAATTAAAAACAGGTGCACTAGATGAGCAACAATGAGATGAACCCCAAAACAGGAATGGTTTTACAGGTGGAGGCCACAGGAATATTTTCCCTACTCATCTTTTCTGACTGTTTTTTTACTAGTTTTGCATTTGGCTAGGGTCAGTGTCACTACTGGTAGCATGATGCCATACCTGGACCCTACAGAGGTTGCACAGGCAGTCCAACTCCTCCAGGATGGATCAATACGTGTCATTGCCAGAAGGTTTGCTGTGTCTCCCAGCACAGTCTCAAGAGCATGGAGGAGATTCCAGAGACAGGCAGTTACTCCAGGAGAGCTCGACAGGGCCTTGGAAGGTCCTTAACCCATCAGCAGGACCGGTATCTGCTCCTTTGTGCAAGGAGGAACAGGATGAGTACTGCCAGAGCCCTACAAAATGACCTCCAGCAGGCCACTGGTGTGAATGTCTCTGACCAAACAATCAGAAACAGACTTCATGAGGGTGGCCTGAGGGCCCGACGTCCTCTAGTGGGCCCTGTGCTCACTGCCCCTGCACCATAGAGCTCGATAGGCATTTGTCATTGAACACCAGAATTGGCAGGTCCACCACTGGCGCCCTGTGCTTTTCACAGATGAGAGCAGGTTCACCCTGAGCACATGTGACAGACGTGAAAGGGTCTGAAGAAGCCATGGAGAACATTCTGCTGCCTGTAATATGGTTCAGCATGACCGTATTGGTGGTGGGTCAGCGATGGTCTGGGGAGACATATCCATGGAGGGACGCACAGACCTCTACAGGCTGGACAATGGCACCCTGACTGCCATTAGGTATCGGGATGAAATCCTTGGACCCATTGTCAGACCCTATGCTGGTGCAGTGGGTCCTGGGTTCCTCCTGGTGCATGACAATGCCCGGCCTCATGTGGGGAGAGTATGCAGGCAGTTCCTGGAGGATGAAGGAATTGAATAACCCCCATGCTTGCTTGACCTAAATTCAATAGAACACCTCTGGGATGTCATATTTTTTGCTGTGTTTTTCAGCATTGGAGCGTTTTTACAGCTAAAAAACTCCTCCAGAAACCCGCTAGTTCTGGGTTTGTTTTCCAGCCAAAAAATGTTGATTACACTGTTCAACAGGTAAAAAGTTTTGGGCATAAAATTAGCTAATCTTACATAATTTTGGGGTGCTGAAAACGAAAATGACCCTAAAAAATGTTGATTGGCTCTAGTTTCCATGATATATTCACCCATCTAATGACGTAAGCCATTCAAAATTATGATGCAACTTCAGCTGCATATTGCGCAATTGATACTGGTGACCAATAGAAAATTGCATGTATACTGAGATGATGCAATATTAGCCTTTAATTGCATCACTTCACTGCATAAAAGCTGCAGTATCTGTAGCTGATTGTAGTTCGACAGCGTCTTTACATTTCGTTTTATGCTTATATAGGCTACTCAGTAATGCCTCGAACTTGTGTGAATAAAGCAGATAATTTCTGCTATATCGGCGGTGAAATAACTTTTATCTCACAAAAAAGGAGGATAACAGGAATGATTAAGAAAGCCTACAACTTGTATTTTGGCTGCAAGATAGGAGACCAGGACAAGAGCTGGGCACCACATATATGCTGCAATTCTTGTGGGACGGCACTGGAGCAATGGTTGAATGGAAAAAAGGCATCTATGCCTTTCGCTGTGCCAATGATTTGGAGAGAGCCAACAGATCATGTTAGTAATTGTTACTTTTGTATGGTGCCTCCAATTGTAAAAGGGCTAAATAAGAAGAAAAAGTTATCTGTGCACTATCCAAATATTCCATCGGCAATACATCCAGTTCCTCATGGAGAGGGGCTACCAATTCCTAAAGCACCAGAATCCTTCGTGGTTGAGTCAAGTGAGGAAGAACCTGAAGCGTGTAGTCACGTGCAGTTGTAAGAGATAGCCCTTTCCTCGAATACAAGAGAAAAGCCAAGAGAAGCAAAACCGACACAAACTGAAGACAAAACTAGTGAGAATCCTAAGTATTAAAATGATTCAACTTAGCTTATGGCTATAATTTTTCTTGGTAATCCTATGCAATATATTATGCCATTTAGGCTTTGTTATGTAGTCAATATCACTTGCTTTATATTTGTGGAAAGACATCTATCTATATAATTATTGTGCATTATGTAGTCATTACGCCTATAGTAGAAAACTTTCCGTTTACAGAAAAACTAGAGCCAATTGACAAATTTCATTGTTATATTTGAACTCAGAATGTGAAATTCATTAAGAAATGGATCGTTTTGTTTCCAAAACTGGCAAAAAATAAAAATTTGTTGAACAGTGTTATGGACACATAGGATAACATGCTGGGTTGGTTTACTGGCTGTAGAAAAAAACATCAAAAGCCAAAAACAGCTGCTGTAAAAACATCCCGTGTGCATGAGGACGTAGCATTTTTTTGGGACAGATAAAACTTTCTTTTGGTGGTGTTTCTTCACCGCTGAGATTTTTATTTTTTTGCTTTATATGTCATTGTTGGTTGTCATGTCTTGTTTGTTTGTCCATGGGTGAAATGTTAATATCGATTCACAAGTCAATTCATATTTGGATTCCACGCTGCTGGTTTTTTAAAAGCAAATTTGTGAGCCAATAAATTTATTGGATTTTGGAAAATATTGGATTTTATTTATTTTTTTGTTTTTTTGATTTACCAGTCCCCAAAATTGTCACCAGAAGTAACCATTTTGCCCACTTTCTGGGCTTCTTGTTGGTTTTTCAGGGGTTATGCAAACTCATAGGACAATTTTTGGATCTTTTTTACAGCTCTAAGCTCTTGCAGATGTAGGAAGCACTTTCTGTGGCTGCCCCCACCCTGATCTCCGATTTTCGGGACACAGGACAATGGCGGGACATCATTCAAAAAAATCAGGCGATCCGTGACAGTTGGCCACTATGCAGGCTGCCCCCACCCTGATCTCCGATTTTCGGGACACTGGGCAATGGCGGGATATCATTAAAAAAAATCAGGCAATCCGTGACAGTTGGCCACTATGCAGGCAGGTGGGGCGGGTGGTAAAACTATGGCTCAAACGCCTGGCTTTACCATCCCCTGACTGTGCGTGTGAACAAGGCCTGAATGTTTCTACAAAAGGTGGCGTATGCTTTTAATTATTTTGAGTCACTGATTTCGAGATATGTCTGAAGAAAGAGGAAATTCAGAAAAAAGAAACATTTTATAGAACACGATATCTATAAATTATAATTATTTATTGTGCATAAAATCTTCATGTCCTTCCTCAAAATATTAAAAAGTCACTGAAGGGATTTTTTTTTTTTAGTTTCGGATAGAATGGAGAGGGATTAGAACCCCTGTCAGGTTTTATTTCTGTTTTGTGTCTCCATTATGGAAATTCATCCTATTTGTCCTCTTTCCCATCATCACCAAGTGTGAAAGGAAAATTTCACATTTTAGGTTGTCACCAGAACAGTAATAGAGTGCAAATCTTCCGATTGGGACACTAATTCTGGTGACAACAAGGGATTCCCTCACTTTGGGGGATTTACTTTCACTTCCTGTTTTGGCTATGGTACAGAAAGTGAAGGGAAATCTCCCCTATGGGACACGAATGGCTAAAAAAAATGGACAGGAGTTATAACCCTCCACTATTCTATCCAACAAAAAGTTTTAACTTTACTGACATTTTTGTCTTTAGGGACTAAGCAATGGCGGGACAACATTCAAAACAATCAGGCAATCCGTAACAGTTGGCCACTATGTAGGCAGGTGGGCGGGTGGTAAAACTATGGCTCAAACGCCTGGCTTTACCATCTCCTGACTGGTTTTATTTCTGTCTGTGTCCCCATTATAGAGATTCATTCTCTCTATTTGTCCTGTTTACCATCATCACCGAGCGTGAAAGGGAAATTACACATTTTGAGTTGTCAGCAGAACAGTAATAGAGTGCAGATCTTCCAATGGGGACACTAGTTCTGGTGACAACCAGGGATTCCCTCACTTTATGGGGATTTCCTCTCACTTCCTGTTTTGGCTATGGTACAGGAAGTGAAGGGAAATCTCCCCTAGGGGACCAGAATGGCCAAAAAACACAACTGGCAGGAGTTATAACTCTCCCTTACTCTTTCCAAAATCCCCAAAAAAAAGTTTTGACATTTTAAACAGCAGAACATCCATGAGACTGGTATTTTCAGGACTGCTCAGGTTTTCTTTTATCTTTAACCAAAACGTGAATAGAAACTGCTTAAATATGAGCCTTTTACATGCCATATTGAAAGTACACAGTTTTTTTGTTTTTTTTTAAATCTGAAAACCATAAATTTCAGCTTATGGGCACCTTGCCCTCATCAAAGATGGCCGTCGGCGCGGCTGCGCGGAGTGATGACAGCCGAGCCCTGTTCCCCGGCTTCTGGGTGCCGTGTTCCTTGCGGTGGGTGATCTGGTGGCAGGCCGCAGACATGGGGATCCTGGAGAAGATCTCGGAGATCGAGAAGGAGATCGCCAGGACCCAGAAGAATAAAGGTTGGGGGAAGGGCTCACCATGACAGTAAAGGGGGAGGGGTGGATGGCTGGCCATGTGTATGCCTGGAGCTCCAGCTGCGGTTGGACTACAATTACCAGCATGGCCTGGAATTACTGGCAGTTGTAGTTCCTCAGACAGCTGCTGTGACCCCCAAACCAGGAGAGGGTGGAGTCAGGGGCCCATTCACTTCACTGTTCATGTACAATGCGTTAGTCTGCGCCAAATCACGCCGTGTCTATGTGCGTTTCTGCACTATATGCAGCTCATTCATTTCAACGGGCTTCCTTGTGTACGATAAATACGGCAACGCAGCTCGTAGCTTCTTGTACATCGAGCTTTTGTGTGTTTTTTTAACTGCGTGTTTTGTCGCACGTTATCTCGCACCTTCCTGCCGTGTTTGGGGTGCCCGTAACAGTGGGTGACACCACAAGTGCGACAAGTTTTTTTGAAAGCACTCAGGTGGACTACCTAGGGTAGTCTGGCCATTTGAACCCCTCACCTACCAGGCACTTGTACCCCCTTCCTGCCCAGGACAATTTACAGCTCCCAGCGCTGTCACACTTTAAATGACAATTGCGCGGTCATGCAACACTGTATCCATATGACATATTTATCATTTTTTCACAGAAATAGAGCTTTCGTTTGGTAGTATTTACTCACTGCTGGGGTTTTTATTTTTTTGCAGTATAAACAAAAAAGCAAAAAATGTGAAAAAAAAAAAGTTTTCTTTGTTTCTGTTATAAAATTTTGCAAACAAGTAATTTTTCTCCTTCACTGATGGGCACTGATGAGGCAGCACTGATGGGCACTAATGAGGCGGCACTGATAGGCAGCACTGATAGCTGGCACGGATGAGCACTGATGAGCACTGATAGGCAGCACTGATGGGCACTGATAGGCGGCACTGATGAGGCGGCACTGATAGGCGGCACTGATAGGCAGCACTGATGAGGCGGCACTGATTATTATTATGCAGGACTTATATAGCGCCGACAGTTTGCTCAGCGCTTTACATTATGGAGGGAGACAATACAGTTCAATACACGAGGGGTTTGAGGGCCCTGCTCCTTGGAGCTTACAATCTAGGAGGGAGGGGAGAGTGGTACAGGAGGTAATTGGCTGTGGGGGATGGAGTGGTAGGAAGAGTAGAGGATTGCAATATTAGCTGGGGTCAAGGTAGGCTTCCCTGAAGAGATGGGTTTTCAGAGTGCGCCTGAAAGTGAGGAGAGTAGGCGATAGCCTGATAGATTGGGGTAGGGAGTTCCAGAGGATGGGTGAAGCCCTTGAGAAGTCCTGGAGACGGGCATGGGAAGAGGAGACAAGGAAGCTAGAGAGTAGGAGGTCTTGCGAGGAGCGGAGAGTACGGTTTGAGTGGTATTTAGAGACAAGGTCGGTGATGTAATTAGGGGCAGAATTATGAACGGCTTTATACATCAGTGTTAGTGTTTTGAATTTTATCCGCTGGGCAGTTGGAAGCACTGATAGGCACTGATGAGGTAGCAGTGATTTATTTATTTTTTTGCACTGTCCCTTTAAAATAATTTTTAATCACTTTTATTTTTATCACAAGAAATGCATGCATCCCGTGTGATAGAAATGATTAGTGACAGGTCCTCTTTATGGAGAGATATGGGGTCAGTAAGACCCACATCTCTCCTCTGCAATGTAAAGCATTAGATCAAAAAAAAAAAAAAGCATTGATCTAGTTCTTTAAAAAAAATGCCCAGTGGTGGGATCGATGGTTTCTCAGGTAAGGCTGAGAACTACTAAGTAGCGGCAGGCGGCGGTGAGGTTTTTTCAGCACCTGTATCGGTGCTTTTTTTTTTTTTTTCATTTCGGCCAATGGCCAAAATGGGTGTTTTCGGCTGAAACGTTTCAGCCACCGAAACTTCTGTGCATCCCTAGTTTGCAGCATAGTAAATTACACCTGCACAGTAAGGGAATCCCTGGTTGTCACCAGAAATAGTGCCCCCATTGGAAGATTTGCACTCTATTACTGTTCTGGTGACAACCTAGAATGTGAAATTTTCCTTTCACACGGTGATGATGGTAAAGAGGACAAATAGAGAGGATGTGTCCCTATTGGATGATTTCTCCTCAATGGCTGTTCTGGTGACAACCCAAAATTTGTGATTTTTCTTTCACTCCTGGTGATGATGGTAAACAGGACAAATAGAGAAGGTGAATCGCCTTAACAGAGGCACAGACAGCGAAACAAACTGCCCAGGGGTTCTAATTATTATTATTATACAGGATTTATATACTGCCAACAGTTTGCTCAGCGCTTTACAATATGATGGGAGACAATACAGCAACAATACAGTTCAATACAAGAGGGATAGGAGGGCCTGATCCTGGGAGCTTACAATCTAAGAGGGAGGGGCTGGTGGTACAAAAGGTAATAACTGTGGGGGATGGAATGGTTGGAAGAATAGAAGATTCCATTATTAGCTGAGGGCAGGATAGGCTTCCCTGAAGAGATAGGTTTTCAGAGATCGCCTAAAATTGAGCAGAGTAGGCGATAGTCTGATAAATTGGGGTAGAGAGTTCCAGAGGATGGGGGAAGCTCTGGAGAAGTCCTGGAGACGAGCATGGGAGGAGGAGACAAGGGAGCCATTTTCCCAAAAATGGTCTTGCCTACTTCAGTTTGCCTTTCTTATATGATTGCTCTATACATTTCTGGACAGTTAGCAGCTAGTGTCCACCTACCAAGGTGATATCTGTTTTTCTGACTTGGGCATTTTGATGTAAAAACCATTGCAGGATATAATAAAGAACGCATTTAACCACCTCCCACCCGCCATATAGTCCAATGACAGGCGCAAGGTGGTTCTCTCATTCTGGGAGGACGTCATATGACTTCCTCTCATTCTCACCACGCATGCGCGGCTCAGGGAGCGCGCGGCGATCGGTGGTGTGCTGTGCCCCTCGGACACAGCGGATCAACGATCCATGGAAAGAGCCGAAGATGTCGGCTCAGTCATGTGATCAGCTGTGTCCAATCACAGCTGATCACATGTAAACAGGGAAATGCCGGTTATCGGCATTTCTCTCCTCTCGAGCTGTCACACTGACAGAGGAGAGGAGAGCCGGTAATTGGCATTCCGCGGAGGGGACATGTGCACTGATTGGCACTGATGATCAGTGTGCTCTGATGATCAGTGTAGCCCCAGCAGTGCCTTGTCAGTGTCCATTAGTGCCCATCAGTGCCACATCAATGCCACATATCAATGCTTACCAGTGCACATCAATGCCACATATCAGTGCCTACAAGTGCACATCAATGCCACATATCAGTGCCTACAAGTGCACATCAATGCCACATATCAGTGCCCATCTGAGCTGCCTTTCAGTGTCGCCCATCAGTGCCAGCTATCAGTGCTGCCAATCAGTGCCACCTAACAATGCCAGTCAGTGCTGCCTAACAGTGCCATATATCAGTGATGCCTGTCAATGCCCATCAGTGATGCCTGTCCATGCCCATCAGTGCCACCTACCAGTGCCTCCTCATCAGTGCCCATCAGTGCCACCTATCAGTGTCCATCAGTGCAGCCTATCAGTGCCCATCACTGCAGCCTCATTAGCGCACATCAGTGAAGAAGAGAAATCACTTATTTACAAAATATTATAACAAAAACTAAGAAAAAACGTTTTTTTCATAATTTTCAGTGGTTTTTGGTTTGTTTAAGAAAAAATAAAAAACCCCAGAGGTGATTAAATTCCACCAAAGTAAAGCTCTATCGGTCACAAAAAAAATGATAAAAAATTTCATATGGGTACAGTGTTGCATGACCGCGCAATTGTCATTCAAAGTGCAACAGCGCTGAAAGCTGGAAATTGGCCTGGGCAGGAAGGGGGTAGAAGTGCCCGGTAGGCGAGGGGTTAAAGTAACTGGTCTGATCTTGGGATTTGATGGTGTCATGCCGTTTGTGTCATGTGACCCGATCCCGGCTTTGTCTTCCAGCTACGGAGTACCATCTGGGTCTGCTGAAGGCTAAACTCGCCAAGTACCGCGCGCAGCTTCTAGAGCCAACCAAATCGGCCACCGGCAAAGGAGACGGCTTCGATGTCATGAAATCAGGAGATGCCCGGGTGGCACTGATCGGGTTCCCCTCTGTGGGTAAGGTCGGTATTCGTTCTTATACGGTTCACTGCCTCTTGATTCATCGTACACGTCGTTTTCTGAAATGGCTCCTGAACATGTCGGCATCAAAAGATTTGGATAGATGTTCAAAGCCTTACCTGGTTCATCCCTTTCCCATTATTCCCCCATTCCCTTAAACATGCCAATGAGACTTTCTGTTTTCCTTGCATATCATATTTTAGATTCAGCGATGCCAACGTTGTGTCTCTGATGTTATCTCTAAAATGTAAGCAGATCGTGGCTGGCAGGAGGAACCATCAGGGTGCTGTACATATCTTCATGAAAACATTACAGAACCCTGCCTCAGTACTCCTCTCAAGATTCCTCAGCCCTGGTGCAAGTGGTGGGTTAGCTCTTGGGAGGAGCTGTGCAAATATCAAAATTCCTTGATGGGTGGGTGTCAGTGTGGAGTGGGTGTTCCTAAGCAGGATGTATTTGCTTGCAGACCACCCTTGGTAATGTCTATATGTAATGCTGAGCCTCCATGATTTAACCTCTTCACGCCGGCAGCACACAAATGTGTGGCCTCCCGGCGTCTGGGCCTACAAGCCGAGTGGCCACACATTTGCGTGCAATTAACAAAAAACATATGTGCTGAGAGCGCGCGCCCTGCACACTCCCAGCATACTCCCAGCACGCGTGTCCGGTACTCACGGAAAGGTCCCGGTCTGATCTTTCGATCGGGACCTTTCCCAATCATGTGACCGCCGTGATGATGTGTCACGGCGGTCACATGATCCCTAAACCCCGCCCGTCCCATCTCCCAGCTTCTGAAACTCTTAAAGGGCCAGGAGGCGCCGGCGGGAAGGGGTTAAAGAACTGGAATCCAATGATTGAAAGGCTGGGGAGGAAAGGGGCTAGAATTCTCGACATCCTCCAGCTAGGAAATGGAACGGGCTCTTTCTGACTTCTAATGCACATTGTGAGAAGCTCACAGTGTGCAGTGAAATCAGAGTGAGCCGTTTCAGTCCAGGAGAGGAGGCGGTACAACTGGGCAAGACTGAAGGGAAGACTGTGTTAACCCCTTGGTGCTGGCGCCTCACGGCCCTTTAACGGTTTCAGGAGGTTTAGGGTCATGTGAGACACCGTCACGGCGGTCACATGATCGGGAAAGGTCCCGATCGAAAGAGGAGATCGAGACCTTTCCGTGAGTACCAGACATGTGTGCTGGGAGTGTGCAGGGCGTGCACTCTCAGCACATGTTTTTTTTTTAATAGAACGCAAATGTGCGGCCGCTCGGCGTCTAGGTACAATTGCGTTCGGTCGGCGCCAGGAAGTTAAACGTAATGACGGGGTCTTTTCAAAGCTGAACCTCAGAAATAAAGAATGACCCTTGTAGTGGGGCTCACTCTGAACTACAAGGGTTAAACATTCATTTTTTTTGAAGGGCAACATCAGAAGAAACTATGATTATCTCACTCCTCAATCCTGCAGGAATTCTCCCCCCCCCCCCCCCCCCATGCAGGACTGGTCCCTCCAAGCGGCTTCTCTTCGATGCTCTGTTGCTTGTGTGCATTCTGATATCATCACATACAATGCAAGGCCAGCAGTCCTACATTGTAAGTGAGAACACAGAGGGCCCGCCCACAACCTGGAGTGTCAGAGGGACCGGCTGATAATTGCTCTTCCTATTCCCCCAGAGAAAAAGAAGTCTTAGGGCCACACCACTGATTAACCACTTCCCGTCTGGCACATGTACATAAACACCCGGACGGGAGCAGTGCAGGGGTAGGTGGCCGTTTATAAACATCCCTCGCATTCACTGCCTGTGTACGCTACCTGGGAGTGCGCAGCACCGCAATCTGGTCAATAAGACCCCACATCTCTCCTCTACAATGTAAAGCATTGGATCAAAAAAAACATTGATCTAGTGCTTTTAACCACTTCCCGTCCGGCATGTATATAACCGGCTGGACGGGAGCAGTGCAGGAGCGGGTGGCCGTTTATGAACGGCCTCCGCATTCACTGCCTGTGCGCGCTCCCTGGGAGTGCGCGGCACCGCGATCCGGTGCCCGCTGTGTCCAGATTGCTCTACAGGACCTCTGTGTGAGGTCCCGATCATGTGATCACTGATTGGCCAATCAGTGATCCCAGGAACAGTAGTAAACAAGATGTCACTTCCTGACATCATTGCTTGCTACGTGTGAAATCTGTAAATGATCACAGAGGTCACATGGTAGAGGGCTATTCACAACAGCCTTGTATCATGTGACAAGCTGTGACCAATCACAGCTCACAAAGTATTTCTCAATGGCTGCAAGAATGCAGCCAGAGAGAAGGAGAAAGTATTGCTTTTACAGCCTTTATGGGTGTAAAAGCAATCGGTGTAAAAAAAAAAAAAAAAAAATCTTCATCACCCCCCACAAGTAGTACAGTGTCACTATGGTGACACATTACTGCTAGGGTGACAGTATGTAAAAACAAAAAACATCCACTGGGATGGTCACCTGGGTTCCTGGAGATTTAAATGATCTTGTACACACTCCGCTCCTCTCCTCACTCCCTGCACAGATGTTTTACTAGCACTGAGATATATGGCGCTGCAGTCCTTATAGGACCCCCGCTGTCCATTGGTCAGTGTCTGTCTATCCATAGTGACACTTGTCAGTGATGCAAGGATTGACATAGGACCCCTGTTGCCTCCTAAGAAGGGATCTGCTGATATATTGTGCATTTATAGAGTCACTAAACTCCTTTGGCGATCCAGGCATTCTTAAAAAGTACAGCAGAGGTTGCAATATAAAGTATCTTAGATTGTAAGCTCCAAGGATCAGGCCCTCCTAACCCTCTTGTATTGAACTGTATTGTTGCTGTATTGTCTCCTGTTATATTGTTAAATGCTGAGCAAACTGTTGGCGCTATATAAATCCTGTATAATAATAATAATAATAAGATATAAATCCTGTATAATAATAATATATAAACCCTGTATAATAATAAGATATAAATCCTGTATAATAATAATAAAAATAAGATATAAATCCTGTATAATAATAATATTTAAATCCTGTATAATAATAAGATATAAATCCTGTATAATAATAATAAGATATAAATCCTGTATAATAATAATAATAAGATATAAACCCTGTATAATAATATATAAATCCTGTATAATAATAATATTTAAATCCTGTATAATAATATATAAATCCTGTATAATAATAATATTTAAATCCTGTATAATAATAAGATATAAATCCTGTATAATAATAATATTTAAATCCTGCATAATAATATATAAATCCTGTATAATAATAATAATATATAAATCCCGTATAATAATAATATATAAATCCCGTATAATAATAATAATAATATTTAAATCCCATATAATAATAATATATAAATCCTGTATAATAATAATAATATTTAAATCCTGTATAATAATAATATATATCCTGTATAATAATAATAATATATGAGACATGTATTATATATTGTCATTTGTTTTTTTTATTTCAGTCCACCTTCTTAAGCTTGATGACATCCACAGCCAGCGAGGCTGCTTCTTATGAGTTCACCACCCTGACCTGCATTCCAGGAGTGATAGAGGTGAGAGTGCCTTTAACAGAATTTTTAAGGCTAAGTTTACAGTTGTGGCTAGGGGGCAGTAAAAAAAAAACAAAGCCAGGTGGTTGAGACATGTTTTTACCACCCCCTCAACCTTTCCCTCTTAAAGCAGAGGCCCAGTAAAAAAAAAAAGTCAGCAGCTACAAAAACTTTTAAAGACAGACACTTACCTGTCTCTCGATTCATCAGGTTCACCAGCCGTCCTGTGTCCCCAGCGCCTGCATCTTCAGTGTTGCCACAGCTTGCGACAGTTCTGAAACTTCCGCTTCTGATCACCTAGGTGTTTGCAGCGGAAGTGGGTACCTGCCAAATTCGGGTAACCCCCGCACCCCCCCACTCCCTAAAGGTGCCAGTCCTTAAAGTGTTAATAAACCCAGGACCCTGCATTCACTATATTTGATCTCCCCGGACCCTGCATTCACTATATCTGATCTCCCCGGACCCTGCATTCACTATATCCGATCTCCCGGACCCTGCATTCACTATATCCGCTCTCCCCGGACCCGGCATTCACTATATCCGCTCTCCCCGGACCCGGCATTCACTATATCCGCTCTCCCCGGACCCGGCATTCACTATATCCGGTCTCCCCGGACCCTGCATTCACTATATCCGGTCTCCCCGGACCCTGCATTCACTATATCCGGTCTCCCCGGACCCTGCATTCACTATATCCGGTCTCCCCGGACCCTGCATTCACTATATCCGCTCTCCCCGGACCCTGCATTCACTATATCCGCTCTCCCCGGACCCTGCATTGACTATATCCGCTCTCCCCGGACCCTGCATTGACTATATCCGCTCTCCCCGGACCCTGCATTCACTATATCCGCTCTCCCCGGACCCTGCATTGACTATATCCGCTCTCCCCGGACCCTGCATTCACTATATCCGCTCTCCCCGGACCCTGCATTGACTATATCCGCTCTCCCCGGACCCTGCATTCACTATATCCGCTCTCCCCGGACCCTGCATTCACTATATCCGCTCTCCCCGGACCCTGCATTCACTATATCCGCTCTCCCCGGACCCTGCATTCACTATATCCGGTCTCCCCGGACCCTGCATTCACTATATCCGCTCTCCCCGGACCCTGCATTGACTATATCCGCTCTCCCCGGACCCTGCATTGACTATATCCGCTCTCCCCGGACCCTGCATTGACTATATCCGCTCTCCCCGGACCCTGCATTGACTATATCCGCTCTCCCCGGACCCTGCATTGACTATATCCGCTCTCCCCGGACCCTGCATTGACTATATCCGCTCTCCCCGGACCCTGCATTGACTATATCCGCTCTCCCCGGACCCTGCATTGACTATATCCGCTCTCCCCGGACCCTGCATTGACTATATCCGCTCTCCCCGGACCCTGCATTGACTATATCCGCTCTCCCCGGACCCTGCATTGACTATATCCGCTCTCCCCGGACCCTGCATTGACTATATCCGCTCTCCCCGGACCCTGCATTGACTATATCCGCTCTCCCCGGACCCTGCATTGACTATATCCGCTCTCCCCGGACCCTGCATTGACTATATCCGCTCTCCCCGGACCCTGCATTGACTATATCCGCTCTCCCCGGACCCCGCACTCACTATATCCGGTCTCCCCGGACCCTGCATTCACTATATCCGCTCTCCCCGGACCCTGCATTCACTATATCCGGTCTCCCCGGACCCTGCATTCACTATATCCGGTCTCCCCGGACCCTGCATTCACTATATCCGGTCTCCCACAGTACACACAATCGTTTGCATCGTTTGAAAATGTGCAGGTCAATGATGCTTAGATGCTCAAAACAAATGAAACCGCATCAATATTAGTCAGGTAACTAAACTTTATCATTTTGTCAGTTAGAAAGCAAGGTCTGGGAACTAGGAACATGCACAGGTGCACATTCCTAATTCTCTGCTGCAATGGCAATGAACATTCTCACAGGTCCTGTATTCATGTCCTGGATCAATAAATACACACAATATTCATCTCTCCTCCGGTGTGCGGCTCACCCTTCTTCCTATAACATTTTCACAGCAAGCGGCGTTGTGTGTAAGGGGCCACAAAGAGCATATCACAGTCAGGAAGATTAGCAACATTTTTCATATCCTTCTTTTTTCATTCCTTCCTTTCTTTCTTTTGGCTTTCAGTACAAAGGAGCAAACATCCAGCTACTGGATCTTCCTGGAATCATTGAAGGGGCAGCCCAGGGTGAGTGCTGCTCATGAGCAGTTTGTTGACCATCCAACACAACAAACACTTTTCTCCTGCGCTAGGAAAAGACTCAGTGGACCCAATAGGAATGTTCTGGAATATTCTGGAATATGCACTGCTTGCTGCCCTCAACAGACCGGGGTGGTCCAAATACACTGGATGCAAATGGAGAAACAGAAAAAGGGCGCACCGACCTAGTGCATTATCGTTTAAAATATTTATTGAAGAAACAAAGTAAGTATCATACTCATAATAGACATAATAACACAGGCATGTCAAACTGAACAAGATGTATGATCCAAACAACATCTGAGTCCATACGACAGAACCCTGGATGACCGCGTTTTGAGGAGGAGTTGGCTCTGAGGAAGAGGTTGTGTCCTCGAAACGCGTCAGCCAGTTCGTCATTCAGGGTTCCATCGTATGGACTCAGATGTTGTTTGGATCATACATCTTGTTCAGTTTGACATGCCTGTGTTTTGATGTCTATTGTGAGTATGATACTTACTTTGTTTCTTCAATAAATATTTTAAACGATAATGCACTAGGTCAGTGCGCCCTTTTTCTGTTTCTCCATTTGCATCCAGTTTGTTGACCATCACATGGCTTATTACTGGGCGATTGTTTACTGCTTTGATTGTCATGTCATTTGGGTGTCATGTTTAGTGCTGACAGGAAGACCCTCCCGTATGTGATAGACGTGACGTTCACGATTTCTGTTTCAGGGAAGGGCAGAGGACGGCAGGTAATCGCCGTGGCTCGAACATCGGACGTTGTCATTATGATGTTGGATGCCACAAAGGGTGAGGTCCAAAGGTCAGTAGGTTAATGATCCCACCTATTGCATATATTTTTGTGCTGAAATCCATTGCCTTTGATTCAGAACGGGAGGACAGTTGTTCTTTATAGCAGCCAATCAAATGTTTTTCTTCCCTGGACTGGACCAATGACAGCTTGTGTACATTGTTTAGCAAGATTTTCTTCTACAGTGAAGGAAATAAGTATTTGATCCCCTGCTGATTTTGAATGTTTGCCCACTTACAAAGAAATGATCAGTCTAAAAATCGAATGGTAGGTGTACTGTAAGAGACAGAATAGCAACAAAAAAATTCAAAAGAAATGCATGTGTAACAAATGATGACTGATTTGCATGTTCATGAGGGAAATAAGTATTTGATCCCCTTCACAAAACATGACTTAGTACTTGGTGGCAAATCCCGTGTTGGCAATCACAGATTGCTTATTTCCTTCAAACCTGGGCAAACATTCAAAATCAGCAGGGGATCAAATACTTATTTCCTTCACTGGACATCCAATTTCAGATCCTGTAATGCCATTGCTGGGTATCTTTGCTTCTCCAAGCAATGCTGGCAGATCATGGCTGGTGAAAGGGGACAGTAGGGTGCTGTACATAGTAGTTTCCGGAAAACATCACAGCACGCTGCCTCAGTACTGCTCTCCAGAGCCCTCAGTGGACTGACTTGGGAAGAAGTATTCTAATATGAAAATGCATTGATGGGTGGACTGGCCATTCTTAGACACGCTGTATTTGCATGCCGAGTTCCCTAGGTAATGCCCACAAGTCACGCTGAGCCTCGTGTTTGAAAGAACTAGCCAGAGACAGTCAGGCTGGGGAGGAAAAGGTTAGATGATGTTGGACGTCCTCCATCCAGGAAATGAGGCGGAGCTCTGTCTGACTTACTGCAGCTTCTAATGCACATTGTGAGAAGCTCACAGTGTGCAGTGAAATCAGAGTAAATAATGTCAGTTCTGGAGAGGAGCCGGTACAACTGTGCAAGACTGAAGGGAAGACTGGAGTTCAGCTGTAAAAGAGAAGGAAAATCTCTCCAGTACACATAGCAATAAAAACCTGACAGACAGTCGAACACTGCTCATTCTATCCATAAACAGAAAAGCTTTGGCTAGAGTCGTACTTTTTATGTCCTAGTAAACTGCAACCATTTTTTGAATGTCATGTTTTTTCTGTGTCAGATCTCTGCTGGAGAAAGAGTTGGAGTCGGTAGGCATCCGACTGAACAAGAATAAGCCCAATATTTATTTCAAGGTGGGTGATCAGTTTGTAAAAAAGAAGTTTGGGAATAAAAAATCTATTATCACCTAGGTAGATGCATCATCGATGTAATGCTGCATCTGTTCCCTGCCGCTTCTAAGACCGAGAACCGAGTGAACAAAGACCACTGATCGCTCAGTTCTCGGTCTTCAGTGAGCACAGAGCAGTGACCGTCAGTCACCGGCTCTCTGCTCTGTCCTTCCAGCGCTCACTGGAGCAGTGGGCTGTGGAGGGAACTGGAGTGGCTGGCTGAGGCTCTCAGTGGCACGCTGCGAGGCTGAGCCAACTGCCTGTCCAGGCATCTGGATGGATCCCAACATTATAATCAGAATCTTTCCAGAGCCTGGCCCGGTTCTGTGACTTTAGTCGACAGTGGGCTTAAAATGGGTCACAGTGGTGCAGAACGAAGTGCACTCCTCTTACCCGCAGGAGAAGTAAGGACAAAAGAGCTTTGGCCCTACTTCTCCTTTAACCTCCTGGCGCCGGATGAAGAATATATTTAAAATAATATATTTTTAAAAATATATAATCTTTAAATATATTCATCAGTTTTTTTTTAACATATAAAAAAGTCATTTTAACATATATTTTTACATATATTTGTAAATGAATTCCAAAAATTTACATTTGTGTTTTTAAAGACATGTATATTTGAAATGTATATTTGAAATGTATTTTTAAAAATATATATTCTTTAAATATATTCATCAGATTTTTTTTTAACATATAAAAAAGTAATTTTAACATATATTTTTACATATTTTTGTAAATGCATTCCAAAAAATTTACATTTTGTGTTTTTAACCTCCCTGGCAGTATTCCCGAGTGTAGCTCGGGGTAAAGGTTCTGTACCACAAGCGGTAACCCCCCGAGCAACACTCGGGCTTACCATGCAGCGCTGCTCCGGGATCCCTCGACCACTTACCTTGTCCTGCGCTCCCGCGATGTCCCTCCTGCAGTGTCCCCGGCAATGTAATCTGGCAGATGCCGGCATCTGTCATCTGGTTTCCGTCCCCTGCGAGCATCGGGACGTACGGGGGACGGAACGGCGGGAAATTTGAAAATGACAAAAAGTGACATTCACTAAAATCACATAGTATAACATTCCTGTATCAAACCATTTCACATACATTTTGTCCCGAGTGCTTTGTCCTGTCCCGTCTGCATTTTGTCTGTTCTTTCTGCCTGGAAACTGAGAAACGTCCATGGCGTCCAAAAAGCGTCCCTTTAAGTCAAAAGCGGTTTTAGACCGGCTAGAGAACAGCGATAGTAAATCAGAACCACTTGCAGAATTGAGTGATAATAATTCGTGGGGGAAATTCGTCATCAGACACTGAAAACGATTTTAAGACTAAGATCAGTGATGTGCGAACTTGGCGCTATATTTCAAATTTCATGTTTTTTGTTTGATTATATTATTGAATTAAATGTATTATTATATTTTTTATGATTATTTATTAAATTATATATTATTTTTTATGATTATTTATTAAATTATAATTTATGATTTCGTGTTTCAAATTTTAACATACCTGGGATGTTTACTAGACTCTTGTTCGGACAGATTTCAGTGAGTTATTCCTAAGAATTACAGCCTACAATAAAAAACGCCAAATTTCCATGCAAAATAATGGTACCGCTTTCAGTACCAAAAATTTGAAATAATCATACCGCCAGGGAGGTTAAAGACATGTATATTTGAAATGTATTTTAAAAAATATTTTTCACATATTTTGTCATAAAAACACATTTCAACTTGCTATATATATAAATGTTTATTGAAATATATTGAATATGGCCAAAATTGTAGCATTTCAAATATATGGCAATATATTTGTGAAGAATATTATTTAAATATATTTTTCTTCCATGTGGGTATGTGGAAGAGTTCCATAGGATGACACAGTCACACATTTTTAACGCAAAAGCCTTAAAAGAAAAACGGATCAGAATGAACGCAGTCCCAAGAGGCATAATGAAAAATTATATATTTTTATATTTACAGTATTTGCCTAACATTGATTCAGAATTGTACATTAAAAAAATGAATTGGATGATCTGGATGAAATGTTTTTTTTCTTGCCAAAGAAATCTGCTTGGCCAAAGAGGAGGTTATGCAACGAGTAATTCAATCTTCGTATGTAATAAGTAATTTGATCTACGTCTGTTTTTTTTCCTTGCAGCCCAAGAAAGGAGGAGGAATCTCATTCAACTCTACTGTACCTCTCACCCAGTGCTCCGAAAAACTGGTGCAACTCATTCTTCATGAATATAGTATCCTTTTTTTTTTTTTTGCAAAACTCATAAAGGGACTTAAGGATAATAAAATGACGCAAAGTAATTCTTTTAGGCAAATCTTGTGCAAGTTTTTGATGCAAAATATTGTTTCTGCTGTCATGCCTTTCAGTATTGAGAGTTGTGAAGCGTTCATTAGCAGAATTGTATGGTATAGGTGCCAGTTCCTTATGCCAAGCATTCCAACGTAGACTCATCGGTTAAAATTCACCAACCATTAAAAAGGTTTCTCTAGGCCAGGGGTAGGCAACCTGCGGCTCTCTAGCTGTTGTGGAACTACGTTTCCCATGAGGCATTGCAACATTACAAAACTGACAGTTACAGCTATGTGAGTTAGGGACTTTTTATTGTACCCCCCTTGAGGGTTAGGGACTGATGTGAATGTACAATATATATGTAAGAGCGCCGCGTAAATTGACGGCGCCATATAAGTACCTGTAATAAATAAATGACTTGCAGAGGCATGATGGAACTTGTAGTCCTGCAACAGCTGGAGAGCCGCACCCTACCCGCGCCGTCATTCACGGCTGCAGCTGTCAATCACCAGGTCCTGGCCGGTGATTACTCACCAGCGCCCGGTGATTTCCAAGGATCTCCGACAGGAAGGAGAACTGTTTTGTTTACTAACAGTTCTCCTCCCTGTCAGCTCAGGCACACTGCACAGCACAGTCATCCAAACCAGTGTGCATACAGTGAAGCACACAGACACCGCCCCCTAGTAAAACACTCCTTGCACACAGTTAACCCTTTGATTGCCCTCATGTTAACCCCTTCCTGCCCAGTGCCATTAGTACAGTGTCAGTGCTTTGTTTTTGTTTTTTTTAGCACTGTATTGGTGTCACTGGGGATGTCAGTGACACCAAGTCAGTTCCCCCCAGTATCAGAATGTCCACCGCAGTCCTGCTATAAGTTGCTGATCGCCGCCGTTATTGGTAAAAGTTAGAGAGAAAAAATTCCCAGTATCTATACCACCATTTATAAACGCTATAACTTTCATGTAAACGAATTAATTTACACGTATTGGGATTTTTGTTTTTAGCAAAAAAAAAGCAGAATACATTTTGGCGTAAATTTATAACGAAATTTGATTTTTTTTTTTACATTTTTTTTACTGGACATGTTTATTAGCAAAAAGTTAAAAATATTGTTTTTTTTTCTCAAAATTGTCGGTCTTTTTTGTTTTATAGCGCGAAAAATAAAAAACTCACAGGCGATCAAATACCACCAAAAGAAGGCTCAATTTGTGGTAAAAAAAAGGACGTAAATTTCATTTGTGTGCAGCATTGCATGACCGCGCAATTGTTAGTTAACCACTTGCCTACCAGGCACTTATACCCCCTTCCTTACCAGGCCAATTTTCAGCTTTCAGCGCTGCCGCACTTTGATTGACAATTGCGCGGTCATGCAACATTGTACCCATATGAAACTTTGATCATTTTTTTCTCACAAATAGAGCTTTCTTTTGGTGGTATTTAATCGCCACTGGGCGCTTTACTTTTTGCGCTATAAATAAAAAATGTGCAAAAAATTTGAAAAAAAAAAAGTTTCTTTGTTTCTATTATAAAATTTTTCAAACGGGTATGTTTTCTCCTTCACTGATGTGCGTTGATGAGGCAGCACTGATGGGCACTGATAGGCAGCACTAAAGGGCACTGATAGGCAGTACTAATGAGGTGGCACGGATATTCGGCACTGATAGACAGCATTAATTAGGGGTCACGGATAGGCGGCACTGATATGCAGCATTGATAGGCGGCACTGATAGGTGACACTGAATATGGGTACTGATAGACGGCACTGACTGGCATCACTGCTGGGCACTGACTGGTGGCACTGACTGGCACAACCCCTGGGCACTGACTGGTGGCACTGACTGGCAGCACTGGTGGGCGGCACTGGTGGGCAGCACTGGTGGGTGGCACTGGTGGGCACAGGTGGGTGGGCACATGTGGGTGGCACTTCTGGGCACATGTAGGTGGCACTTCTGGGCACAGGTAGGTGGCACTGCAGAGTGGCACAGGTGGGGGCACTGCTGGGCACAGGTGGGGGCACTGCTGGGCACGGGTGGGCGGAGCTAGTGGGCGCACTGCTGGGCGGAACTTGCGGGTGTCACTGCTGGGCACCGATCATCAGGGCACTGATCATCAGTGCCCTGATGATCGGTGCCGATCCCCGCTCTGACAACTGCCGGTTCTCGGCAGTACTTTCATCACGATCTGACAGCGTGAGGAAAGTGCAGCCGAGAACCGGCACTTGCATTTCCCTGTGATCAGCGTGTCATTGGACACCGCTGATCACGTGGTAAAAGGCTTGCTGTGATTGGCCTTTTACCACATCACGTGATCAGCTGTGTCCGTAGGACACAGCGATCACGGAGATCACCGGGTGCACGCAGGAGAGCGCGTTCTGGGAGGACGTCATATGACGTCCACCCAGAACTGGCCGGCCGCGGTGAAGCCGTCATTCGGCTATGCGCGGTCGGCAAGAGGTTAAACTAATGCAAAAAAAAATGGCCTGGTCAGGAAGGGGGGGGGGGGGGGGGGGTAAATCCTCAGGAGGGCAAGTGATTAATTTACTAGGAAAACAAAACAAGATATCTGATCACAATAGGAAACAGCACTTCTTTTGTGTCATGTTTTCACATGAGTCCTTTTTTCCCCCCAAAAAAATTGCCAGGCAGTCATTTATGGTCACGTCTGCCCCTACTGAGGCCCTGTCTGTGGAACAGTCTTTAACTTGCCTTTCCAGAAATGTTTAATGCAGAGGTCCTGTTCAGAGAAGACTGCAGTCCGGATGACTTCATCGATGTCATTGTTGGGAACAGAGTATACATGCCCTGCCTTTATGTAAGTCCTAGCTTCCCATTTCAACTTTAGACTGATGTGTACATTCCTATTGTGATATTCTTTCTTCTGATGCAAAAAAGAAACCCCAGACCAAGTATTAGAATAAAAGAGATTTTAGCAAGCCTTGGCGCATGCTTTGGTTTAGTAGTGGTGCACCGAAATGAAAATTCTGGTGGCGAAAACGAAAATTCAAAATTCACTTGGCCGGAAACTGAAACCGAAATGCACAGTTTTTAAAAATGAATATATAGTTTTTGGAAAAAATACACTTTGATTAAAAAAAACAAAGAAAAAAAAATATATACCCCAATGTTTTTTTGTAGAATATGAAAGAGGATGTTATGGTGAGTAAATAGATACCCAACATGTCACGCTTTAAAATTGCGCATGCTCATGGAATGGCGTGAAACTGCGGTACTTAAAAATCTCTATGGGTGATGCTTTTAAAATGTTTTACAGGTTATCAGTGTAAAATTACAGAGGAGTTCTAGTGCAAGAATTATTGCTCTTGCTCTGACGTTTGTGGTGATACCTCACGTGTGTGGTTTGAACACCGTTTACATATGTGGGCGTGGCCTATGTATGCGTTCACCGCTACGTGTGAGGACAGGGGCACTTTAAACTTTTAAAAAAAAATGTATTCAATGTTTTCTCTTTTTTTTGCACTGTCCCTTTTAAAAAAAAATTGTAATCACTTTTATTCTTATCAGAAGAAATGCATGCATCCCATAATTAGTGACAGGTCCTCTTTATGACCCCACATCTCTCCTCTGCAATTTAAAGCATTGGATCAAAAAAAAAAAAAAAAAAGCATTGATCTAGTGCTTAAAAAAAAAAAAAGAAAAATGGTCGGAACCGGAAGTGACATCGCTCCGGTCCTCCAAGGCCATAGAGATGAGTGGAGGCCATCTTTCCTTCACTCATCTCTATGCACAGCGCCGGGATCATTCGATGGTTTCTCAGGAAAGGCTGACAATTACCGAGCGGTGGTGGCAAGGGGCGGGGGTTTTTTGGCACCTATATCATTGCTTTTTTTTTTTTCTCCCCATTCCGGCTGACGGCTGAAAGGGGTGTTTTCGGCCAAAGCGCTTCGCCCACTGAAATTTCGGTGCATCCCTAGTAGGTTATTGAGCTCAGGGCATAAAAGTGAAGCTTCTGAACGTTGCTAGTACTGGGAACATGTAGCAGGCTCTGTGTAAGTACTCACCTAATCCCACAGATGTAAATAAGAGTGCCAAAACTTACACCCCTTTTATATATTCGGTGGCACAAGCAACAGGAGAGATGAGAATGTAAACTGGATCACTGCTACTCCAGTGATCTCCGCTAGCTTCCATGTCCTATGCCGAGTAGTAGTCCTGCTGCATTCTGAACACAGGAGGTCGGCCACTTGGCATGGATTCATTCAGAGCATTTTTTTTTTTTAATGAATGCAAAGTGTTCTCTGATTGGATGAGGTGCAGCTGAATAAAAAAAAAACACTACAATAGACAAAATATAAAACATTGGAATATAGTATATTCCACCCCAACCTCACCAACTTGTCCAATCAGTGAATGCTTTGCATTCATTGAGATCCTGAAATCATTCTCTGGATGGGAACCCCTGCCGAGAAGCCAACCTCCTGTGTTCAGAATGGAGCAGGGCAGCTAATCCCCTTGGGACCCAAAAGCAAGTGGAGATCACTAGAATAGCAGTGTCTATACAGTGAATTCCAGCTTCCAGAGGGAGTAGCCTGGTTTGGTATATGCAGGGCTGCTGTTAGAAACCATGGGGCTCCATACAGCCAACTTGGCAGGGCCCCTAAAAAGAAAAAAAAAAAAACACAGTTTACTATGCTTCAGTTATGAACGAACACAGTAAGTGATTGCTGCAGATCACTCATTGCGTTCATTCAGGAAAGGAACAGGCTGGTAAATGTGACCTATTTACCTGACCCTTTCCTACTCTCCAACCTGAAGGATCCTATTGTGTGCTTGCAGCTGCCGGGGAGAAGGAGAGGAGGGAAGCCGGCAGCACTGCGGGGGTGGGAGATGTATGCAGTAGTGTATTTAGACTTTGTGCTGCCCTAGGCAACACAAAAATCGTTTGCCCCCACGGACACCAACCAACACCCCCCCCCCCACCCCCTCCCGCAGGGGGAGCCTGACATTGACCAACAACACCCCTACTCCCCATCTGGGAGAGCCTTTCACTATCCCAACCCCTCCCCCCCGGCATTAGAGAGAGACACTCATCTTCACAGCTCCAGACATCCCCAGGAACGAGAGTAGGGCATCAAGCAGCCCGCAGACTCTCTCGGATCCCACCTGGTTCCCATGGGGCGGGTGTCCCTTATTTCATCCCTTCTTCTAGGGGGAGGTGTTGTCCCCCTGAAAAATGCCACCCTAGGCATGTGCCTTGTTTGCCTTGTGGTAAATACACCCTTGGATGTATGGTACACATGGAGGGTGATGGGTGCAGAAGGGGGGGGCGATTACTGGAACCGATCCCCTGTATGGCTCTCTGCAGCAGCTGAAAGCCAGCTGGAGGAAGAGAAGAAGCCAGCTTTAAGCTGCTGCAAAGAGAGCCATACAGGGGATCAGTTCCAGTAATTGCCCCCACCTTTTCTGTGCTGATCACCCTCCCTGCCCACATCTGATTCACCCAGCTGCCTGGGCCCCCCTGCTGTCCTGGGCCCCATACTGGTGGACTGGTGGTACCCCCTTATCTACGGCCCTGGGTATATGTATACATGGTCCAGGCTGGACCATGTATACATATAGAAAACGTAACTACGTAGAAAGTTTCCAAACTTTGGATTCTCCTTTCTACAGTAGTTAAGCCAGGCTGTGTTATGCCGCTGAGCATGGCTTGTCACTAAAGGTATGGTTCTTGTTTCAGTGTGAAGGTCAGACTAGTGTATGGCAAGCACCCCGGACGACGTGCAAGCTCAATATAAAGTTTATGGCACTCCTTATATATTTTTAATGGTCACCATAAATGTTTTACATGTAATTTGTCCTGGAAGGTTTCATTGATCAGGGGTTTCAGCTGTCACTGAGTGACATGGCTGAGGGGTCAGACCTCTCTTCGTGAGATTGATACCTTGATGGG
This sequence comes from Staurois parvus, assembly GCF_062004578.1. Classification (NCBI taxonomy): domain Eukaryota; kingdom Metazoa; phylum Chordata; class Amphibia; order Anura; family Ranidae; genus Staurois; species Staurois parvus. Next base: position 422,507 of record NW_028318445.1, on the reverse strand, counting down.
TCTTACACAGAATACAGCAGGGAATGTCAACTGGACTGTATTACCCTTCCTGGAAAACAGGAAGCTTAGCAGGACCTGGCAGCTTTAGAAAGGTGGACATCCATTCTCATTACACAGAAATGTCTATCTGTTTACCAGGATAAAAATGAGGATTGGTTTGGAGTTTCACACACATTGGAAATAATACTTAAAGCGGAGTTCCACTCACCTGTCAAAAAATATAGCACCAACAGTTTGCTCAGCGCTTTACAATATAACGGGAGACAATACAGCAACAATACAGTTCAATACAAGATGGTTAGGAGGGCCCTGATCCTGGGAGCTTACAATCTAAGAGGAAGGGGCTAGTGGTACAAAAGGTAGTAACTGTGGGGGATGGACTGGTAGAAGGAATAGAAGATTCCATTATTAGCTGAGGGCAGGATAAGCTTCCCTGAAAAGATAGGTTTTCAGAGATCGCCTAAAGGTGAGCAGAGTAGGCGATAGTCTGATAAATTGGGGTAGAGAGTTCCAGAGGATGGGGAAAGCTCTGGAAAATTCCTGGAAATGAGCATGGGAGGAGGAGACTAGAGAGCAGGAGGTCGAGCGAGGAGCGGAGAGGACGGTTTGGGTGATATTTGGAGACAAGTTTGGTGATGTAATTTGGGGCAGAGTTATAAATGGCTTTATATGTTATTGTTAATGTTTTTAATTTTATCCTTTGGGCAATGGGAAGCCAGTGGAGGGATTGGCAGAGAGGGATGGAGTACACTGAATGGGGGCCAGTGGAGAGATTGGCAGAGAGGGATGGAGGACACTGAATGGGGGCCAGTGGAGGGATTGGCAGAGAAGGATGGAGGACACTGAATCGGGGCCAGTTGAGGAAAAGGCGGAGAGAGATGGAGGACACTGAATGGGGGCCAGTGGAGGGATTGGCAGAGAGGGGTGGAGGACACTGAATGCGGGCCAGTGGAGAGATTGGCAGAGAGGGATGGAGGACACTAAATGGGGTCCAGTGGAGGGATTGGCAGAGAAGCATGGAGGACACTGAATGGGGGCCAGTGGAGGGATTGGCAGAGAGGGATGGAGGACACTGAGTGGAGGCCAGTGGAAGGATTGGCAGAGAGGGATGGAGGACACTGAATGGGAAGCCAGTGGAGGGATTGGCAGAGAGGGGTGGCAGATATGGAACAGTTAGTAAGGTAGATGAATCTGGCAGCAGCATTCATGATAGACTGAAGAGGTCGGCCAATGAGGAGGGAGTTACAATAGTCAAGGCGAGAGATAACCAGGGAGGGAATAAGTTGCTCAGTTGCTTACTACTAAGAGTTTTAGAACATTTTTACAGCTAAACAACTCCTCTAGAATCCCACTAGTTCTGGGGGGTTTTTTCCAGCCAAAAAAACTTTGATTCCAGTCTCTGTGTGTATGGACACATAGGATAACATGCTGGGGAAGTTACTGGCTGTAGAAAAAAAACGTCAAAAGCCAAAAACAGCCGCTGTAAAAACGTCCCGTGTGCATGAGGACTAACAGACCAAACAAGATTTTTTTTCGTAATTCTTTTATTTATACAATAATAATGAGTCACGTTACAGGAAAAACAGGTAGAGTTTGGCATGGCATAGCAGTACAGGGTTATAGATTTCTAATGTCGGCAGGTTGCAGAACATAAACTGTTGTGATTCTACAAGGGTCTTATACAAGAAATTGCTTCTAATAAGAAACGTACTCAAAGAAATATAAAACTTGTCAATGATTCTAAAGACAGTAAAAGACTGTCATTTGGCTAGACCATGCTTTGCCCTGAAGGAGGTTAATTGGCAAACACAGAAAGATAATCGTGCTGTAAGAGAATTGTCTCCTAAGGATCTGCATACTCTTTAAGGTTGGTGGTCCTTTTAGTAGCCCTTGTTTGATTTGTCTCTACAGGTATATAACAAAATAGATCAGATCTCCATGGAGGAAGTGGACAGATTGGCCAGGCAACCTCACGGCGTGGTAATCAGGTGAGCTCAGGGCTGTTGACATACGATCAATCTTGTTTATTAAAAACCTAAATTAACTTTTTTTTTTTTTTTTTTTTGTCAGCTGACTTAGTTTTTTTTTGTCTTTAGAAAACTGAAATAACCACTTGGTAACCGCGCTATAGCTGAATGACGGCTACAGCGCAGTTGTCCATTTTTGAAGGTGTCATAGGACGTCCTTCCAAAACGCGTGCCCCCAGCGGTGCGTACCCGGTGATCTCCGTGATCGCTGGGTCCTATGCACACAGCTGATCACGTGATGTGGTAAAAGGCCAATCACAACAGCCTTGTACCACATGATCAGCTGTGTCCAATGGCACAGCAGATCACCAGGTAAATACAGTTGCTGCTTATCGGCTGCACTTTCCTCACGCTGAACAGATCAACACTGATCATCAGGGCACTGGTCAGTGCCCAGCAGTGCCGCCCACCAGTGCCACCTATCTGTGCCCACCAGTGCCACCCACCAGTTCCCCCCAGCAGTGCCGCCAGTCAGTGTCGCCTATCAGTGCCCATCATTGCTGCATATCAGTGCCGCCTATCAGTGCCCATCAGCACTGCCTATCTGTGCCACCTCATCAGTGCTGCCTATCAGTGCCCATCATTGCTGTCTATCAGTGTAGCAGCATCAGTGCCAGCTCATTAGTTGCACCTATCAGTGCTGCCTATCAGTGCCCATCAGCACAGCCTATCTGTGCCACCTCATTAGTGCCCATCATTGCTGTCTATCAGTGCCAGCTCATCAGTGCCGCCTATCAGTGCTGCCTACCAGTGCCCATCAGCGCTGCCTATCTGTGCTGCCCATCAGTGCCCATCATTGCTGTCTATCAGTGTAGCAGCATCAGTGCCACCTATCAGTGCCCATCAATGCTGCCCATAAGTACAGCCTCACATCAGTGAAGAAGAAAAATTACCTGTTTGCAAAATTTTAAAACAGAAACAAAGAAAACCTTTTTTTTCAAATTTTTTGCTATTTTTTTTGTTTATAGTGCAAAAAATAAAACACCCGGTCATGATTAAATACCACCAAAAGAAAGCTCTATTTGTGAGAAATATATGATAAACATTTCATATGGGTATAAGGTTGCATGACCGCACAATTGTCATTCAAAGTGCGAAAGCTCTGAAAGCTGAAAATTGGCCTGGGCAGGAGGGGGGTAAAAGTACCCGGTAGGCAAGCGGTTAACTGACTTCTGCTGAAGGGACATATTTTAAACATTTCAGTCAATCAGCAGCAACCGCGAATCAGTGTACATTGACAGCCACTTTTAGAATACTATGTCCCGGCAGGGGGATTCCTCCATCCACACTAACAAATCTGTTAGATTTGCTTTAATTCTAGCTCAGGTTGGGTATAGTGGGATGGGGGAGGGGGGGATATCATCGTAGTTCGATTTTATATCAGCTTTTAATTGAAAGCATTTGTGCAGATACCTGTAGCCACCAAAACTATATATATTACCTGTCAGACTGAAATTAGTTTCTGATAAATCTGGACCTAGCTGTTCTTTCTCTCTTTTGTTTACCAAATAATGCCCCCACCAGTTGTACAGACACCCGCTCTTTAGGGCCGATTTAGTCCACCCAAAGCTGATACTTCTGATGTAGGTGGTGACTAGTAGGCTGAGTCAGCCCCTAGCGTCTCATACATCTTACATAATCCCAACAGTGAGATCTGTCTTCTACAATTCCTGTCTAGGGGGCTTGGTTTTGTTCCTGTACCCCCACTTTGTGCCCCAGCTCCTTGTATTACATAATATAAAATAAGTAAAAAAATCCCAACCGGGAAAATGAGAACCCTTCATAATGGGCCTAGCAGGTGTGCAACATCAGGAACTTGGCACCGAGCATTCACCGATCGAGCCCCCGAAAGAAGAAACTGTGACGAAGTTTAACACTCCAGCATCCACTACAATCTGAAATCTCGCCCTCTTCTACAGGTCTACTGGGGTGAGGTGACATCAGAAGTGGGAGTCATTAGTGGACTGATGATTGTTAACCACTTCCAGTCCGGACACTTTCACCCCCTTCCTGTCCAGGGCAATTTTCAGCTTTCAGCGCTATCACACTTTGAATGACAATTGCGCGGTCATGCAACACTGTACCCATATGAATTTTTTACCATTTTTTTGAGACAGATAAAACTTTATTTTGGTGGTGTTTATTCACCGCTGGGATTTTTTTTTTTTTTGCTATGTAAATGAAAACGTCCAAAAGTTTTGAAAAAAAGTGTTTTTATAAAATTTTGCAAATAAATATTTCATCATAAATCTTGGCCAAAATTTATTCTGTTATCTTTTTAGTAAAAAAAAAAAAATAAACCAAATTCGTTTATAACCAAAAATTATCATTTTTAAACATTTTTTTTTACATTTTTATATTATTATTTTTTATTTATTTTTTTACATACGGTCACCCTAGCATTACAGTGTCACCATGGTGACACTGTACTACTTGTGGGGGGTGATGAAGTTTTTTGTTTTTTTTTTTACACTGATTGCTTTTACACCCATATAGGATGTAAAAGCAATCATTTCTCTTTCTCTCTGTCTGCATTCTTGCAGCCATTGAGAACTACTGAGTGAGCTGTGATTGGTCACAGCTTGTCACATGGTACAAGGCTGTTGTGAATAGCCCTGTACCATGTGACCTCTGTGATCATTCACAGATTTCACACGTAGTAAGCAATGATGTCACAAGTGACATCTTGCTTACTACTTTGCATGTGATCACATGATCGGGACCTCCCACAGAGGTCCCGTCCGGCGATCGGTGTTTCACTGTGTCCGGAGAACACAGCGGGCACCGGTTCGCGGTGCTGCGCGCTCCCAGGTAGTGCGCACAAGCAGGGTGCAGGGAGGCCGTTTATAAACGGCCACCCGACCTTGCAGTGCCACCGTCCGGCCGTTTATATACAACGGCCGGACGGGAGGTGGTTAAAGATCCGCTCTTCCTACCGCTAGGTATTGGTGACACGATTGCCACCATGCGTCACAGAAGGTTGTTTTGGTTTTATACCTTTTATTATGCCACGAAAGCTACCTTGATAAAATGGAAGATGCCAAACCGCCCTTCAGTACATCATAGTTACATAGTTAGTCTGGCTGAAAAAAGACAAAAGTCCATTCAGTTCAACCATTAAAAAAAAAAAGTTATAATCCTACACCCACAGTTGATCCAGAGGAAGGCAAAAAAACCCAGCAAAGCACGATCCAATTTGCTTACAGTGGAGTCGCGCGATTTCAAAGTCGGGTGAGATGCCGATTTGAGGTGTGATCTGCAAGACACCTGACACAGATGTCTATGCAAATCGCACCAAAAGTAGTGCATGTACTACCTTAGAAATTGGTGCGGCTCCGACCAAGTCGGAACCGCTTCGATATGACCGCTGTAATTGCAGACAATAGGGTTCGACTTGCCATGCAATTTGCAAGTCATATGGCATGCAAATCGCATGCCAAGCTGCATCCAGTGTGACCGGGGACTTATACAGATCAGGAGCTCTGACTCTTTATTGCAAATGCTTATTCCAAGTTACATAGTTAGTCTGGCTGAAAAAAGACAAAAGTCCATGCAGTTCAACCATTAAAAAAAAAAAAAAAGCTAGAATCCTTTACCCACAGTTGATCCAGATGAAGGCAAAAAGGCCCAGCAAAGCACGATCCAATTTGCTCCTGCTGGGAAACAAAGTCCTTCCTGATCCCCCGAGAGGCAATCGGATATTCCCTGGATCAACTTTACCTATAAATATTATATCCAGTTATATTCTGTGTATCCAAGAAATAATCCAGGACTTTTTTGAAGCGATCCACTGAGCTGGCCACAACCAACTCTTGAGGGAGTCTATTCCACATTTTGGTGGCGCACTTTGGTCAGTAATGTCCTCCCGGTGTACAAACTCACCTACCTGGGTCGCAACTGCCCCACAAAATTTCATATGTGATCCTTGCGATCTGATGGTCTCCACATGCCTCCCCTCCCCCATCCCTTTTTTTCCCCCTTTATTTCTCTTTTCCCTTTCATTTCCCCCCCCCCCCCACTAAACCTATTTCCTCCACATTAGGTCTTCCTAGAATATTATGTATAACCTTCTTGGGTGTACCCTTGTGGTTGACTGGATTTCATGTTACAAATTAGTGTGATGATAATCGGGGGCAGACTGACAACTCATGTCCATCCAGTCCAGGCCAATTTTCAGCTTTCTGTGCTATCACAAATCATGGGGCCCCCCGGGCAATAGGGGATCATGGGGCCCCTGTGTCCTTGCCCAAACTCAAAAAAGCCTATGAAAAAGGTACCAGGGGCATCTCATGGGGCCCCCTACTGACCCCGGGCCCTCGGGCAGCGCCAGAGTTTCCAAATGGTCAGCCCGCCCCTGATGATAATACTGTATAGCAGTGGTTCTCAACCTTTCTAATGCCGCAACCCCTTAATACAGTTCCTCATGTTGTGGTGACCCCCAACCATAAAATTATTTTCGTTGCTACTTCATAACTGTAATTTTGCAGTGGGAGGACTAGCGCCCCATCACTGATGTCAGTGGGATGAATAGTGTCCCATCGTTGGTATCAGTGGGAGGAATAGTGCCCCATCATTGGTGTCAGTGGGAGGAATAGTGTCCCATCATTGGTGTCAGTGGGAGGAATAGTGTCCCATCATTGGTGTCAGTGGGATGAATAGTGTCCCATCGTTGGTATCAGTGGGAGGAATAGTGCCCCATCATTGGTGTCAGTGGGAGGAATAGTGCCCCATCATTGGTGTCAGTGGGAGGAATAGTGCCCCATCATTGGTGTCAGTGGGAGGAATAGTGCTCCATCATTGGTGTCAGTGGGAGGAATAGTGTCCCATCATTGGTGTCAGTGGGAGGAATAGTGTCCCATCATTGGTGTCAGTGGGAGGAATAGTGCTCCATCATTGGTGTCAGTGGGAGGAATAGTGCTCCATCATTGGTGTCAGTGGGAGGAATAGTGCTCCATCATTGGCGTCAGTGGGAGGAATAGTGCCCCATCATTGGCGTCAGTGGGAGGAATAGTGTCCCATCATTGGTGTCAGTGGGAGGAATAGTGTCCCATCATTGGTGTCAGTGGGAGGAATAGTGTCCCATCATTGGTGTCAGTGGGAGGAATAGTGTCCCATCATTGGTGTCAGTGGGAGGAATAGTGTCCCATCATTGGTGTCAGTGGGGGGAATAGTGTCCCATCATTGGTATCAGTGGGGGGAATAGTGCCCCATCATTGGTATCAGTGGGGGGAATAGTGCCCCATCATTGGTATCAGTGGGGGGAATAGTGCCCCATCATTGGTATCAGTGGGAGGAATAGTACCCCATCATTGGTATCAGTAAGAGGAATAGTGCCCCATCATTGGTGTCAGTGGGAGGAATAGTGCCCCATCATTGGTATCAGTGGGAGGAATAGTGCCCCATCATTGGTGTCAGTGGAAGGAATAGTGTCCCATCATTGGTATGAGTGGGAGGAATAGTGCCCCATCATTGGTATCAGTGGGAGGAATAGTGCCCCATCATTGGTATCAGTGGGGGGAATAGTGCCCCATCATTGGTATCAGTGGGAGGAATAGTGCCCCATCATTGGTATCAGTGGGAGGAATAGTGCCCCATCATTGGTGTCAGTGGGAGGAATAGTGCCCCATCATTGGTGTCAGTGGGAGGAATAGTGCCCCATCATTGGTGTCAGTGGGAGGAATAGTGCCCCATCATTGGTGTCAGTGGGAGGAATAGTGCCCCATCATTGGTGTCAGTGGGAGGAATAGCGCCCCATCATTGGTGTCAGTGGGAGGAATAGCGCCCCATCATTGGTGTCAGTGGGAGGAATAGCGCCCCATCATTGGTGTCAGTGGGAGGAATAGCGCCCCATCATTGGTGTCAGTGGGAGGAATAGTGCCCCATCATTGGTGTCAGTGGGAGGAATAGTGCCCCATCATTGGTATCAGTGGGAGGAATAGTGCCCCATCATTGGTGTCAGTGGAAGGAATAGTGCCCCATCATTGGTATGAGTGGGAGGAATAGTGCCCCATCATTGGTATGAGTGGGAGGAATAGTGCCCCATCATTGGTATGAGTGGGAGGAATAGTGCCCCATCATTGGTGTCAGTGGGAGGAATAGTGCCCCATCATTGGTGTCAGTGGGAGGAATAGTGCCCCATCATTGGTATCCGTGGGAGGAATAGTGCCCCATCATTGGTATCAGTGGGAGGAATAGTGCCCCATCATTGGCGTTAGTGGGAGGAATAGTGCCCCATCGTTGGTGTCAGTGGGGGGAGGAATAGTGCCCCATCGTTGGTGTCAGTGGGGGGAGGAATAGTGCCCCATCGTTGGTGTCAGTGGGGGGAGGAATAGTGCCCCATCGTTGGTGTCAGTGGGGGGAGGAATAGTGCCCCATCGTTGGTGTCAGTGGGGGGAGGAATAGTGCCCCATCGTTGGTGTCAGTGGGGGGAGGAATAGTGCCCCATCGTTGGTGTCAGTGGGGGGAGGAATAGTGCCCCATCGTTGGTGTCAGTGGGGGGAGGAATAGTGCCCCATCGTTGGTGTCAGTGGGGGGAGGAATAGTGCCCCATCGTTGGTGTCAGTGGGGGGAGGAATAGTGCCCCATCGTTGGTGTCAGTGGGGGGAGGAATAGTGCCCCATCGTTGGTGTCAGTGGGGGGAGGAATAGTGCCCCATCGTTGGTGTCAGTGGGGGGAGGAATAGTGCCCCATCGTTGGTGTCAGTGGGGGGAGGAATAGTGCCCCATCGTTGGTGTCAGTGGGGGGAGGAATAGTGCCCCATCGTTGGTGTCAGTGGGGGGAGGAATAGTGCCCCATCGTTGGTGTCAGTGAGGGGAGGAATAGTGCCCCATCGTTGGTGTCAGTGAGGGGAGGAATAGTGCCCCATCGTTGGTGTCAGTGGGGGGAGGAATACTGTCTCATCGTTGGTGTCAGTGGGGGGAGGAATAGTGCCCCATCGTTGGTGTCAGTGAGGGGAGGAATAGTGCCCCATCGTTGGTGTCAGTGGGGGGAGGAATAGTGCCCCATCGTTGGTATTAGTGACACAAATGATGGGGCACTATCCCTCCCACTGACACCAATGATACTTACCTTGCTGACCCCTGCTCCAGCCTGGGCTCGCTCTCTCCCTCTCCCATCTACAGCCTGCATACCTGGCTGCAGCAGCAAAATTTGCACTTACCTGTCAGCTGTCTTCCTTCTCTGGCCTCTCTCTTCACTCGTTCCTGCAGCTCCCTCGATCTTCTTCGATCTCCGCGCGCTGCCGCTCGGCTCCTCCTCTCCAAGCTCCACCTTCTCGCCGGTGATTGGCCGCCTGTGTACCTCTCCTGAGCTACAGTTCCGGTGGCCAATCAGCGGCGAGGAGGCGGTGACAGGGGCAGCATATCATCCCGCCCACACATCGCCGGAGACAGCAGCGGTGTCTCGGTTCCTAAGACCATCGGAAATATGTGTTTTCCGATGGTCTTAGGCGACCCCTGGGAAATGGTCGTTCGACCCCCAAAGGGGTCGCGACCCCCAGGTTGAGAACCGCTGCTGTATAGGATAATGTGACATACTTTGTTGCACCATCGGTGTATCCTATTGGTTACTCTGACCTGTATTTGTGCTCAATTGTGCTGTTCTTGTCAACTTGGACTGGTTGTGTCCTGGAATTTATTGTCCTCTCTGTCCTTCCCTCTTCTGTCAGTATGTTTTTTTTTTTATTGTTACTGTTTTGAATTGCAATGAATTTTTGCTCAATAAACTTCACTGTTAAAAACACACACAAAAAAAAAATCTGAAATATCGGTTTTGGTTGTTCTGACCCTTTATCCTCTGCATATGGATTTTGCAAGGAAGCACTTGAAGGAAACCCATACAAACACAGGAACAATGGAAGAGGAAAAAGATAGAGCCCTTCTGGAATAGAATTAGAGTGGCAGCTCTTGTGCCAGCATTCATGAAATCCCAACATTTGAGATTGTTTCCTAACCATCTTCACCTCTGGTTTCTTCCTTAGTTGTGGGATGAAGTTAAATCTGGACTATTTGCTGGAAATGCTGTGGGAATATTTGGCACTCACCTGTATCTACACCAAAAAGCGAGGGCGTAAGTACCAACTACAAACTTTACATTTTACTTTCTCTCTTTAATCCTGTAGCTCTTAGTGTTAACATGCCACTGTGCCTATAGGGGGGGAAACGTAACCGATAGAATGCACTGAAATTTCGGCCACCGAAATATTTCTGCTGAAAATAGCCCTATCGGCATTTTGCCAATTGGAAAAATTTAGCTGATACAGGAGACTGTGTGTACTGCAGATGTGAGGGGGGGGGTGGACGGCTGAGAAAATCAGGAGAGGAGCAGTGTATACAGTGATTGGCTGTCACTATATATCAGTGCCGGTTTTTAAATGTAATTACCGTCTTTTTTTTTTTTTTTTTTTTTTTTCTTCACTATAGCTCACAGAATTAGCTGTCACTTTCCCCCCAGCTAAAAGAAACAAAGTTTCCTTTTAGTTTCTTTCCCCAAAAGAAACAAAGTTTCCTTTTTAGTTTCTTTCCCCAAAAGAAACAAAATTTCCTTTTAGTTTCTGTCCCCAAGAGAAACAAAATTTCCTTTTAGTTTCTTTCCCGAGATAAAAGAAACAACGTTTCCGGGGAAAGTGACAGCTAATTCTGTGAGCTATAGTGAAGGAAAAAAAAAAGCTGGCAATTGCATTTAAAAAATGGTACTGACCTATAGTGACAGCCACTGAGGGAGCCTCTCTGTATACACTGCTCCCTCACTGTATACACTGCTCCTCTCCTGCCCCCTCCTTGCACACATTGCCCCCCACCCCCTCCCCCCTACAAAGAGGACCTGTCAATCATATGCTATCACATAGGGGACTATTGGTCCTCTGTGTGATAGCAATAAAATCATAAATTAAAACATACATGAAAGTAGAAAAAAAAATTGGAGCCACCCCACCCCCACATACGCAGACATTTCGGTTTCGGTTCGGTTTTCGGCCACATGCATTCTGAATTTTCAGTATCGGTTTCGGCACCAGTATTTTCATTTCGGTGCACCACTAGTAACAGGTTATTAAAAAAATATTCTATGATTACCTGGGCCTGATCCTAGACTTTACTAAGATGACCTTTTATAGAAGATTTCCAGGCATGGCTATATTCTACATATCTACATAGGTCCAGCTTGGACGATGCTGAGCTGTGCCTTGTTCACACAGGCTTGTATCAGGGTAGTGTGTGTTGGGTCAAAGAACCTGTACCAAGGATAGTGTATCCACAACTGAATTTCCTGTTTTTGATATTTTAGTAAATTGCTGTTAGCAATTAAAGGGTTGCCTTTGTCACTTATACCACTTTTTACTTTTTGAGGAAAAAAAAATAAATTTTGACTATTTTTAAGAACAGATATGTGGGCAGGTGTTAAGCCGGCCATAGACAGCTGGAATCTCGACCAGTTCAGCAGGGACCAGCCGAGATTCAAGCCATGCATGGGCAGACTGAATATACCCAAGCTGATCGATCGAACAACTTGGGTGCAACCAGCCTGTGGGATTTTGCATGTGATTATTGCTAGAGGCTATTATAGCCACACACAGTAATCACTGATAGCACAATGGCTCTGCAGGAGGGATTCCCACATCAGCACGGACAATGTTGAAGGGGGAGTTAAGCGATTTTCTTTTTTGCAACCCGTGGCTGCAGGAAAGAAAAATCGCTCCGTCTATGGCCAGCTTTAGGAGTATGTATGTGTGGTTGTATTGACATGTTTTTTTAAATTACTGTTGTAATGAGTAACTTGATACATTTTGTTGTTTGTATGCAGTGACAATAAAGTATTGTTTATCCACCGCTTATGCTCATCTTTTCACATTTAAGAACCAAAACACCTGAAATAACAGGTTCCCCTGATAGCCCATCTCCTTTGCAGCCACTGTTTACCTCCACTTTACTACCCATTTGTCTGTCTGAGCCCCAGGTAGAAAGCCTAGTTTACGTGCCGTGTTGGTCTCGTCCTCAGCTTACTGAGGGATAGAAATCTTCCTCCCATCGACTGTTTCCTAATGGCAATTGGCCAGTCAGGTGCCATTCACTGCATAGCAGAAAGATGGGTAGATCCCATGTTACCCCCCCCCCCCCCATACTCAGAATCAGTGCCGGGACAAGGTCATCCAGCCAAAGATGCCAAACTGCGTCCCTCACATTCCTCATGTGCAGGCTTAGGGGATCCTGCCGCCATCACTACTCCTGTAAGCCTTGTAACAGAAGGAGAACGCCCACACCCTACAGTGAACCATTGCGCCCAGGGCAGCCGCCCAGCTCACCCACCCCTTGTCCCGTTCCTGCTCAGAAGTACTAGGTGTGGGCAAAGTGACAGGCTTACGTTATAATGCACTTGTGTGTTTTGAGTGCTTTTGGATCTAGGAAGCCATTTAACACACATGATTGGTGGATGGGAGGTAAAGGACCTGCATATATATATGATAACAGACAATCGAAACTTCTGATAAAACACCCCAACCCCACTTACAACAGGGTTGACTTGCAACTCCAACCTAGACACATGACCTAGAATCCACTCAATTTACCCTGACTTGAATCTGGAACTAAGTGCATTCTGGGTGCAGGGAAATTGGATTTCAAGTTACATTGTGCCTTACTTATATTTATGAAATGAATTACATGGTGGATTTCCTTTCTATTTCTGTACAGAGAGACCGGACTTTTCAGATGCAATTATCCTCAGAAAGGGGGCTTCCGTGGAACATGTGGTCAGTATATATTTGTTTTTCCCTTAATTAAGACCATTTATAAAATGTCATATGTTCATGATACAATGGTGGCTTTCCAATGTTTAATACATATTTGTAATGAGTGGTATATTATCATGTAGGTTTATCCATATGGTACATTATAACACTTACTTATCCACCACCCACCTACGCTTCCAACCCATTTGTTCACCTGGAGCATGTTATATCTTCCAAAAACCAAAAAGGATTCTATTTATAAATGTTCTCATTCATGATCTACACATTTTTCTATTTTGGTTTAAATAGAAAAAAAATGTGTGAATCCTGAATGAAAGTTGTGCATATCTTCTGGGAAAATATTCATAAATAGACCTTAAAGCGGAGTTCCACTCACACTGTCAAGAAGTAAAAGTCAGCAGCTACAAAAACTGTAACTGCTGACTTTTAAAAAACAGCCACTTACCTGTCCCTCGGTCCTGTGGTGTGTCCCCCCAAAGCCCGTTTCACCGGCTGTCCTGTATTCCAGGAGGCCGGAATCTTCAGTGTGGGCACCCGGCTGTGACAGCTTGCGGCTTCACAGCCAGGTACCCACTGCGCATACGTGAGTAACGCTGCGCTTCATGAATGGTCCTGTAGTCTTCTGGGACCTGTCACGTGTCCCTAAAGACTACAGGGAGGGAGGACACCTTCCGCTTCCAATCACCTAGGGGATCGGACCAGAAATGGGAGCGGGTACCTGTCAAATTCGGGTACCCCGCCCCCCAAAGGTGCCAATCCTTAATGGGGAGCAGTCCTTAAAGCGGAACGTCTCCTTTGGGTGGAGCTCCGCTTTAAAATGACATCTTCTGTCAATCAGTTTGGGTGATGTTACTGCAAACATCCAGCCAACTGTTTAAAAATCCCATTTACCATTGTATTCCCTTCTGGGTAAGCAGTGTTGTAGGTGATTGGCGCCATCTTCCCCTCCCCTCTGCAAAAAACATGAACTCTTGATCAAACTGAGCATTCATACTCGTGGAAAGGCTGCCAGACTAAGGACTCTCTTTTAAGGCCTCATTTACATGGGAGTACCTATTCGTACACCCATGTAAATTAAGGCAAATCCATACACCCATGTGAATGAAGGAAAATCCATACACCCATGTGAATGAAGCCTTAAACTTTAGGCACCTTAATCCCTTCACGCCGGCACCTCCCGGCCCTTTAAGGAGTTTCTGACACCAGGAGGTGGGGTGGGGTTTAGGGTCATGTGACCGCAGTGATCGGGACCTTTCCGAAGGACACTGACACGTGCTGGGAGCTCACAGGGCGCGTGCTCTCAGCATATTTGTTTACAAATGGTACGCAAATATGCGGCCGCTCGGCGTCAGGGCCCAGCCTTGTGCGCTGCCAGCGTATGTGACGGCGTCCCTCGGAACGGTCCCGATCTCTCCAATCACGGTGGACACATGACTCTAAACCCCACCCCGCCTCCCAGCGTTAGAAACCCCTTAAAGGGCCGGGAGGCGCCGGCGTGAAGGGACTAAGGTTACAACCAACCTGCCTGTTACTTGCTTGGATCAGAGGCAGAGTGCCGATCAGTAGATTGGTTTCTTTGCTACCCATGTCTTTATTTGAAAGGCTAATACAGGGGGTAAACCCAGTAGGCATTGTCACCTTGTAATACAGGGTGCATCTAGGAGTCTTTATAAACAATGCTGGGCTTTCTCTTTAGAACGACCAGCACTGCCTGCCAGCTTTTAGCTACCCTGAAACCTGACTATACTATACAGACTTCACCCTTCAAAGTAGAAGGGTCCATCCTCTGCGCGTGGGTCCATCCTCTGCGCGTGGGTCCATCCTCTGCGCGTGGGTCCATCCTCTGCGCGTGGGTCCATCCTCTGGAAGGCCGCCTGCACTGTGTATAATCTGACTTCTCTCACCAATCAAATCTGTCTCAGAGCAGCAGCTGACGAGTTAGACCACCATACATGGGTCGAAAATCGGACCTAAGATTAATAATAATCGGCAGATTTTTGCTCTGTTAGTGGGTAAATGGCACCGGCCGCTTTTTGTGGTTCCTCCCCTTTTCGGTGATCGGGCGTGTTGGAAAATGCGTGAAAAACGGCCAATTTTCGATTCAATGATGGTCAAATCGTATGATCGTTTTTCCGAAAAGAATATGCGCATGAGCCGTGACCTGGAAGGAACAGAAGTTTTGCCAGTTATATGGGGTGAACTTTATGACTTGGCCGGGCGATTTTCGAAATCAATGATGGCGCCATCGGATTACTCAGTGAACGACGTTTCCGATTTTCGAACGAAAAATTGTTCGGGATTCGACCCATGTATGGCCTGCATTAGCTGGATGATAACTGCTGTTATTTCTGTCGTTTGCCACATGCTGGCAGGAAGTGGTAACATTGAATGTTCAGAAGTAATATTTTATATTCAGTTGATGTAAAAGAATTTTTTTTTTCTTTCTTATTTTAAGCAATAAGCTAAATTTTATAAAAACAATTGCACTTTCTGTCAGCCCATTTAATCTGCATTGTTTTTATTTTGTGCCCTTTGACCTATTAACCACTAGATGCCCATTAATAGCAAATTTACTGCTAGTGGGCGGCACAGCCAGGGACCGGGACGTACCTATACATCATGGTCAACTTCCTGGTTTTTGGGCCTCCTGCTGATTTGTGCTGTGATTGGACATAGCACAAGTTTGTCAGCAAGTTGCAACCAATGATTTTGACTCTATACCTGCTGATCGGCTGTGGCCAGTCACAGCACAGAGTTCTGTGTTTACAAACACACAGACAGCAATCTGGCTCTTTCTTCTCCCTGAAATCAACTATAAAGCAGCCTGATCTGTGAGTAAAAGCAGCACACATTACACTTGTTATGCACACAGTTAACTCCTTCTTTGCCCCTTGATAATAACCCCTTCCCAGCCAGTGTCATTAGTACAGTGTACAGTATTATCACTATTCACTGTATCAGCGTTTCTCCCAGCCAGTGTCTGTTAGTGCCAGATTGCCCTCCGCACTATTACAGTCCTACTATACGTCCCTGATCACCCCCATTACTAGTATAGCGCCTTTAGCTGCATAAATTCCATAGTTTATAGATGCTATACCTTTCACACAAAACAATTTAATATACAATTATTGTGATTTTTTTTTTTTTTAAACAAAGATGTAGAAGACTACATTTTGGCAAAAAGTTATGAAGCCATTTGATTTTTTTTTTTTATGTTTTATAACAAAGCAGAAATATTGTTTTTGGTTTTTTTTTTCAGAATTTTCGGTCTTTTTTTATTTATATAATAAAAAACCCAGTGGTGATCAAATATCACCAAAAGAAAGCTCTGTTTGTGTGCAAAAAAAGATGTAAATTTAATTTGGGTACAGTGTTGCATAACCAAGCAATTGCTAGTTACAGTAGCACAGTGCTGAATAGCAAAAACCTTCCAGAGGTCAGGTGGTTAAACCAGCTTTGTTTACATTTTCAGTGTCATCGGATTCACCGGACCCTCGCTAGTCAATTTAAATATGCTTTGGTTTGGGTAAGTGTCTCACACAACAGTGTCTTAACCCTGACTATGCCTGCACTTTTCACCCAGCTGCTCCATTCATTGAAGCTGTAGTACAGGACGTTGGATCTCTGAATGGAGAGGGCGAAGCTATCGATCATCCGCCTGTCCTCCGGTCATAGATCCTGCTCCATTCATAGAAGCTGTAGTACAGGAAGTTGGATCTCTGAATGGAGAGGGCGAAGCTATCAATCATCCTCCTGTCCTCCGGTCATAGGTCCTGCTCCATTCATAGAAGCTGTAGTACAGGACGTTGGATCTCTGAATGGAGAGGGTGAAGCTATCAATCATCCGCCTGTCCTCTGGTCATAGGTCCTGATCCATTCATAGAAGCTGTGATATGGCCTCTACGAATAGAGAAGCTAGGCGGAAAGTGTATATGTAGTTGGGCTCTTTTGTTGACAGCCCCTTAGTTGTATGACTCCCTGCTATACTGGAAGATGACAGGGTGGGAATGGGTGGGGGGCAGGGAAGGAGGAGGATTTCAACTGAAAGAAGAGGAATCGGCACAAGGGACATAGCTACTAACTGTGAGTTATGTCCCTTGCGTTGATTTTCTGTTTTTAAAGTGGAGCTCCACCCAAAGGGGGAAGTTCCGCTTTAGGACTGCTCCCCCGCTCCCCATTAAGGATTGGCACCTTTGGGGGGAGCGGGTACCCGAATTTGACAGGTACCCGCTCCCACTTCCGGTCCGATTGCTTAGGCGATCAGAAATTAAAGGTGTCCTCCCTCCCTGTATTCTTTTGGGACACGTGACAGGTCCCAGAAGACTACAGGACCATTCATGAAGCGCAGCGCTACTCGCGCATGCGCAGTGGGTACCCGGCTGTGAAGCTATCACAGCCGGGTGCCCACACTGAAGATCTCGGCCTCGTGGAATACAGGACGGCCAGTGAAACGGGCTGCGGGGGACACACCACGGGACCGAGGGACAGGTAAGTGGCTGTTTTTTAAAAGTCAGCAGCTACAGTTTTTGTAGCTGCTGACTTATATATTTTGACAAGTGAGCGGAACTCCGCTTTCATTCCAGCTATTCTTAGGCTTTATTTATATCTCTGCAGGGGACCAGCACCAAATACAGCCCTCAGAGAGTAGGCCTCACCCACAACATGGAGCATGAAGATGTTATCCAGATAGTCAAGAAATAAGATGGGGCCACTCCATTCAGCAAATGTACAGAAGCCATTTTATTGGTCATGTTACATCTCCCAGCCCAAGAAAACATAAACGTCTCTGCAAAAACTTCTAATCCCTTCAAGTTTCACGTCTGGCAGTGTGTGGCTGGCTGTGCGGCTCTGGGATAAAGACGGCTGCTGTGTCACAGATTACCCCAAACCAACACTGATGCATCCTGGAGTATCGCCATTTACCAACAGAGCTTAGTTCTTTACTGGTAATTCAGGTGACTGTTATTCTAGCAAACAAATATGCAGAGTGACCATTTCTTTGAATTAACACAAATAAAAAAAAAGTTGCACTTTGGTAATGGTGTGTGAACATCTCTATATGTACCTTCTACAGGCGTGTGCTTTTTTTATATATATAAAAGTTCTACTTCCCCTCTCCTCTCTCCATTGCTGTTCCTGCCTGTCTCCTTGTTCTGCTCTGAAGAGGACTGAACCAACATTCTGTCATTCTTCCCGTTTCCTGTGAGCCCAGCCTGTCTTTTACACATCCCCTAGGGCGGGGGTGGGCAACTGTGGCCCTCCAGCTGTTGAAGAACTACAAGTCCCATAAGGCATTGCAAAACTGACAGTTACAAGCATGACTCCCAAAGGCAGAGGCATGATGGGACTTGTAGTTCACCAACAGCTGGAGAGCCACAGTTGCCCACCCCTGCCCCAGGGCAGTGGTCTCCAAACTGTGGCCTGGGGGCCAGATGCGACCCTTTTCTTGCTTTTATCTGGCCCTTGGGGCACTATTTCATCCACTGATACCAATTGGATGTAATTCCCCCCCCCCCCCACTTACACCAATGAAGGGGGCACAACGCCTTCCATTGACCCCAATGATGAGGCACAATTGCTTCCAGTGACACAAATGATAGGGTCCAATGACATCAATGATAGGGCAGAATTCCTCCCACTCGGGCAGACTGACCATTTGAGCACACGGGCACTGCCCGAGGGCCCAGGGTCAGGGGGGGGCCCCATGAGATGCCCCTGGTACCTTTCATTGGCTTTTTCATAGGCTTTTTTGGGTGTGGGCAAGGACACAGGGGCCCCATGAGTTGTCAGTCCGCCCCGGGTTAGGGACCTTAGATTGTAAGCTCCTTGAGAGCAGGGACTGATGTGAATGTACAATATACACTCGCCGGCCACTTTATTAGGTACACCTGTTCAATGGCTTGGTAACACAAATTGCTAATCAGCCAATCACATGGCAGCAACTCAATGCATTTAGGCATCTAGACGTGGTGAAGACAACTTGCTGAAGTTCAAACCAGACAAGCTGGTCTAAGTATTTCAAAAGCTACTGATCCGGGGAGCTTATTTTTTTCCCACTGACATCGGGACCTTTTCTACTCCCACTGGCCACAGTCCGGCCCTTGTAACGTCTGAAGGACAGTAAACTGGCCCTTTTTGTTTAGAAAGTTTGGGGAACCCTGCCCTAGGGTGTTCACCAACAGCAGGCTGTGCTCAAAGTACTCCAGTGACTGAGTGGCACTCACACATCTTTACATGAACCCTAGTCAGTCCTGAAAGAATGCCCACTGCCACCAGAAGAAGGTGATGAAACTGTGGTGACGTCACAGAAGTGGCAGTAGGACTTCACAAAAAAAAGGTATGTATTCGGGGGTAGAGGCAGCGGGGAATCCTGGAGTTCCACATTCGTCTTTCATGCTAAAATATTGCAAATTAAAATCACATTTCATTGCACTCATTTTTAAGTGAAACTTTAGGAAACTATTCAATTTTTTTCTGTATTTATTAAAAAATCCTTTAAAGGGTAAAGTCTACATCACATATATGCTGCAGCCATGACACAAAAAAAGGGTGGTGAGGCATGTCAAGGTGTTGATGTCATATTGTAACCAGACTTTTCTGTGGAAGTGGTGCAGTAAGGCTTCTTTCTGGAAACGCAAACATTCAGCTCCTTTTTGTTCAAGTATTGTCATATTGTCCAAATAAATATATACCAACACTTGCGCTCAGATTTTAAACCGCAAAAAGTAAATAAAATAAAACAAAATAAAAGCAGCTTGCACATGTAAAGGCAATATTGTGATATAAAGTGAAGAAAATGCAGGGCTAATTATACAATAATGTTATGTCAAAATAAAGTCCATATAGGTCCCCAAATGGATGGAAGCAGGTGCATAAAAAAAGTCCCTCCAGAGCGAGGTGACGTCACACGGCAAGGGTGGAGCCTTGCCATGTGACGTCATCGCACTCTGTAGGGATGGCGGCCATCTTTTTGGATTGAAACTTCTTGTTTTACCACGCTGGTTATCTTATATTCTGATGTACGTGGAACCTAAATAAATTTGCCAAAGTATATTTTAAATACAACACTATGAGTTGCCTTTTCTCTTTACTCATTCGCTGACCATCGGATGGGAGTTTCTTCTATTTATTATTATTATTTCAGGTACTTATATAGCGCCATCAATTTACACAGCGCTTTACATATATATTGTACATTCACATCAGTCCCTAACCCTCAAGGGGTGTACAATCTAAGGTCCCTAACTCACATTCATACATACACATACTAGGGACAATTTAGACAAGAGCCAGTTAACCTACCAGCATGTCTTTGGAGTGTGGGAGGAAACCAGAGCACCCGGAGGAAACCCATGCAGGAACAGGGAGAACATGCAAACTCCAGGCAGGTGGTGCCGTGATTTGGATTCAAACCGATGACCCGAATACTGCCAGGCGGAAGTGCTAACCACTTAGCCACTGTGCTGCCCATATATGTTTGTATGTGTATGTACGTATGTGTGTGTGTCTAATTGGAGATCTTTGAAGGTGGAGGAGTTATTTTCATCCTGGAGGGGATTTCCATTGAGGATCGATTGCTGCATTGATGTTAAATCACACTGCGCTTGTTGACCGACTTTGTATGGTCAAATTGGTAAGAAGCCAATCTGTTTCGGGTGTATGGTGACGGTTTTGGATTGAACTTTTTTTTATGCACCGGCTTCCATTCATTTGGGGAATTATGGAGACTTTATTTTGACATCATATTATTGTATAATTAGCCCTGCATTTTCTTCACTTTATTGTCGTATTGTGCTCCTTCAAAACAACCACACCGTCTGCAATCTTTCTTGGTCTGCCTAAACTTGGCTTTGGTATCAAGACTTCCCCCAATTTTCCACTTCTTAATAAGTGATTGAACAGTACAGATTGGCATATTCATATGGAGATCCCTTTGACAACGTGCATGTGCACGAAACGCGTTAGGAGGAGCCTTGTCGCATTGCCTTTACGCCGCCGAGACCGCATGGAAGGCCGGTGGCCATCTTTGTTTTTGTAAGTGTGCTGATATACCCACATGGAAGATTTTTCCTTGTAAATAACAAATACTACACTATCAGTACTTTTGTTTGTGGCTTGTTTTTGCGAGCCATTCAAGGTGGAGAATATCCTCTTTTGGCAACTTATATCCTTGGTGGAGAAGTACTAACGGAGCTGTCCCTGTGTACTGTGAGGGTCCAGTGTGTGTGGTCTGCAGTTATTCCCTGTATGCTGTCAGTGTGCCAGTGGAGTTCCTTTCCTTTCCTGAGCCCAGATGTTCGCCGAGGATAAATTGGATATAAATTTATGCGCATTACCATTGCGCTTCTGGTGAGTGCAATCATACTACAAACCCTTATCACGGAAGTCACGTCACGGAGATTTTACAGAACACTTTGGACTTATTTTATGCATCTTCATATTCATATTTTATTCATATTTATTCATCAATATTTATTAGTTTATCACTACTATTTGTGTGCAATTATTCACTATTGAAATTCCAGTCACAGTTTCGTCAATATTTGGCAATACTCTATATGTGTTGTGGTCACTTTAGCGCTAATAACCTGCGCTTCACTTCATATGCATTTGTCACTTTATGAATTTAGTGCTGCGTTGTTTATTTATTTTGTCATTTTGAGGATATAGAGGTTCATCCTTAATGCCAGCTGCTTGAAAGTAATCGTGCACTCGCTTGTCATATATTTTTTATATTCAAGGCTTTGGATATCTTTTTATATCCTTTTCCATCTTTAAAGGGGTCAGGGAGATCAGAGATAGTGAATGCAGGGTCTGGGGAGAGCAGATATAGTGAATGCAGGGTCCGGGGAGACCAGATATCTGGCCTCCCTGGACCCCGCATTCACTATATCTGGGGTCCCCAGAGCCTGCACCAGATATAGTGAATGCTTTGGATATCTTTTTATATCCTTTTCCATCTTTATAAAGGGTCCAGGGAGATCAGATATACTGAATGCAGGGTCCGGGGAGACCAGATATAGTGAATGCGGGGTCCATGAAGACCGGATATAGTGGATGCGGGGTCCGGGGAGACCGGATATAGTGAATGCGGGGTCCTGGGAGACCGGATATAGTGAATGCGGGGTCCGGGGAGATCGGATATAGTGAATGCAGGGTCCGGGGAGACCGGATATAGTGAATGCGGGGTCCGGGGAGAGCGGATATAGTGAATGCGGGGTCCGGGGAGAGCGGATATAGTGAATGCGGGGTCCGGGGAGACCAGATATAGTGAATGCGGGGTCCGGGGAGACCAGATATAGTGAATGCAGGGTCCAGGGAGACCGGATATAGTGAATGCAGGGTCCGTGAAGACCAGATATAGTGAATGCGGGGTCCGGGGAGATCGGATATACTGAATGCGGGGTCCGGGGAGGCCAGATATAGTGAATGCAGGGTCCGGGGAGACCGGATATAGTGAATGCAGGGTCCTGGGAGACCAGATATAGTGAATGCAGGGTCCGGGGAGACTGGATATAGTGAATGCAGGGTCCAGGGAGACCGGCTATAGTGAATGCAGGGTCCGGGGAGACCAGATATAGTGAATACAGGGTCCGGGGAGACCGGATATAGTGAATGCAGGGTCCAGGGAGACCGGATATAGTGAATGCAGGGTCCAGGGAGACCGAATATAGTGAATGCAGGGTCCGTGAAGACCGGATATAGTGAATGCAGGGTCCGGGGAGATCGGATATACTGAATGCGGGGTCCGGGGAGGCCAGATATAGTGAATGCAGGGTCCGGGGAGACCGGATATACTGAATGCAGGGTCCGGGGAGACCGGATATAGTGAATGCAGGGTCCGGGGAGACCGGATATAGTGAATGCAGGGTCCGGGGAGACCAGATATAGTGAATGCAGGGTCCGGGGAGACCGGCTATAGTGAATGCGGGGTCCTGGAAGACCGGATATAGTGAATGCGGGGTCCTGGAAGACCGGATATAGTGAATGCGGGGTCCGGGGAGACCGGATATAGTGAATGCAGGGTCCAGGGAGACCGAATATAGTGAATGCAGGGTCCGTGAAGACCGGATATAGTGAATGCAGGGTCCGGGGAGATCGGATATACTGAATGCGGGGTCCGGGGAGGCCAGATATAGTGAATGCAGGGTCCGGGGAGATCGGATATACTGAATGCGGGGTCCGGGGAGGCCAGATATAGTGAATGCAGGGTCCGGGGAGACCGGATATACTGAATGCAGGGTCCGGGGAGACCGGATATAGTGAATGCAGGGTCCGGGGAGACCGGATATAGTGAATGCAGGGTCCGGGGAGACCAGATATAGTGAATGCAGGGTCCGGGGAGACCGGCTATAGTGAATGCGGGGTCCTGGAAGACCGGATATAGTGAATGCGGGGTCCTGGAAGACCGGATATAGTGAATGCGGGGTCCGGGGAGACCGGATATAGTGAATGCGGGGTCCGGGGAGACCGGATATAGTGAATGCGGGGTCCGGGGAGACCGGATATAGTGAATGCGGGGTCCGGGGAGACCGGATATAGTGAATGCGGGGTCCGGGGAGACCGGATATAGTGAATGCGGGGTCCGGGGAGACCGGATATAGTGAATGCGGGGTCCTGGGAGACCGGATATAGTGAATGCGGGGTCCGGGGAGAGCGGATATAGTGAATGCGGGGTCCGGGGAGACCGGATATAGTGAATGCGGGGTCCGGGGAGACCGGATATAGTGAATGCAGGGTACTGAAAGACCAGATATAGTGAATGCTGGGTCCTGGGAGACTGGATATAATGAATGCAGGGTCCTGGGAGACTGGATATAGTGAATGCAGGGTCTGGGGAGACTGGATATAGTGAATGCAGGGTCCGGGGAGACTGGATATAGTGAATGCAGGATCCAGGGTTTAGTAACACTTTAAAATCCAACTCCACCTTTTGCATAATTGTACATGTTCCACCTATATTTGGGGTGCAGTTATGTAATGTTGTGCAAACAGACCCCGTGCCCCTTTCCAAACCACCTGCACAGCCATATCATTCACGCACAGAGGTGTGTGAATGAATGAACTACAAGTCCCATCTTCCCTAGTGACAGACGGACTTATAGTTCTCAATGGAATACAAGTGCAGTAATGGAAGCACTCGTAGTTTATTGCCACTTCCTCCAGCATTGCAACCGAAAGCCTGTCCTCGGGAAGGTCAAAGAGCTGGAGGAATAGTCTGCAGGAGCCTACCATTGCAGCTGCAATCAATCCACTCATCACTGGTGCAATGGTTTGCAGGCTCCTGTGCATTAAAAATGCACATATTCTTTCCTGCACATATATGTGCAACTCATTTATTTGTTAAAGATGAACTTAGCCTTTACATTTCAGCAGATAAGCCTGGATCTCAAGGAAGGATATTTTCTTCCCAAAATATGTTGTGATGTTTAGCCACAAAACCTCTGCCCACAGCTGAACATCTCTCAGGTCACGGTCGCATGTTTACGTTTTCACTTTTAAGATTTTTTTTTTTCATGCATTTTCAACGCACGATGATGCGTTTTGCACATGTATTGAAGCTTTTAAATATGATGGCCAAAAAAAACTAGTAAGGCTCTTTATCATTGGCAGCAAACACATGCAAAAGGCATCATACGTGTGTTTTCATGTGTGACTGTTGACTTTCTATGGGCCTCAAAATGCATGAAAGCAAAAAAGATGGACTGTATATACACTCACCGGCCACTTTATTAGGTACATCTTGCTAGTACCGGGTTGGACCCCATTTTCCCTTCAGAACGGCCTTCATTCTCCATGGCATAGATTCAACAAGGTGATGGAAACATTCCAACACCAGATTTTGGATCCATATTGACATGAGAGCATCACGCAGTTCCTGCAGATTTGTCGGCTGCACCTCCATGAACCGTTGATACAAGGCAGGATGGATCCATGCTCTCATGTTGTTCACACTAAATTTTGACCCCACCATCTGAATGTTGCAGCTGAAATCCAGACTCATCAG
The DNA here is from genome assembly GCF_062004578.1 of Staurois parvus. Classification (NCBI taxonomy): domain Eukaryota; kingdom Metazoa; phylum Chordata; class Amphibia; order Anura; family Ranidae; genus Staurois; species Staurois parvus. The sequence goes on along the minus strand of NW_028318445.1, from coordinate 397,729 downwards.
ACCAGGCAACGTTTTTCCAATCTTCTATTGTCCAATTTTGGTGAGCCTGTGCGAATTGTAGTCTCCGTTTCCTGTTCTTAGCTGACAGGAGTGGTACCCGCTGTGGTCTTCTGCTGCTGTAGCCCATCTGCTTCCAGGTTCAATGTGTTGTGCATTCAGAGATGGTATTCTGCATACCTTGGTTGTAATGAGTGGTTGAGTTATTGTTGCCTTTCTATCATCTGGAACCAGTCTGCCCATTCTCCTCTGACATCAGCAAAGCATTTTCACAACTGCTACTCACTGGATATTTTCTCTTTTTTTAGACTATTCTCACTCAAATCCCAGTAGATCAGCAGTTTTTGAAATATTCAGACCAGCCCATCTGGCACCAACAACCAGGCCACGTTCAAAGTCACTTAAATCCCCTTTCTTCCCCATTCTGATGCTCGGTTTGAACTTCAGCAAGTCGTCCTCACCACGTCTAGATGCCTAAATGCATTGAGTTGCTGCCATGTGATTGGCTGATTAGCAATTTGTGTTACCAGTTGAACAGGTGTACCTAATAAAGTGGCCGTTGAGTGTATATAGTGCCTGTTCATCGATGAGACTCTATGAGGGTTCATTCACACAAGTCGTATTAATTCATACCCTATGTGACACCTGCACGGGGATCCACAGGTCTATGCATGCCCATGCGGGTGTCGCATGGGGTATGCATTAATACACCCGTGTGCATCCCTGTGCATTTACCTGCACAGGTGTTCCATGCATGACTGTGCAGGCAGTCTCATTGATATCTATTGGTATACAGCAGGTGCACAGACACAGCTGCTGCTCCCAGCCTAACAGCCATGCCGGTGTGTCCCCCCCCCCGAACTCACACTGTGTTTGGGGCAGTATACCCAAACACATGTCAAATTGGGAGTTGCAGCTGTGTCCATGCAGCCGCTGCATCCCAATAGACCTCAATGTAACATAACGGTGCCATTGATGACGCACGGTCTTCCAGCATGCACATCCAAGCTAGAATGTGTGACCGGGGCCTTATGGGTGGGTGGTGTCCATTCCACATTAGGTTTTCTCAACGCAAATCTGGCAGGAAAGAAACATGTAGGCAGCCATTATGAACCCCCATGTCTTGAAAATGCTATGGATATCCTCATGCTTTAGCGCCCCCATTACATTTTTGTGGTGTGTTAACGCACATTACGTCATAGCGTTCATGGTCTTACAGTAGTCCATTGAAATGAAAGTAATGCCAACACACCCTAATATGCCACCAATCAGAAATGCATCATTTTTGGCAACGAGCTGCATTGCCTCCGTGTAGTGGGGTACCATACAAAATAAATGGCACAGCAACGCATGTAACGCGCATTGCCACAACATAGCGGTGTAAATGGGCCCTAAATACTTTGAGCCACTGAGCCAGAGTGCAAATGGGGGCAGCCATTATGAACCCCCATTTCTTGAAAATGCTATTTTCTTGGATGTCCTCATGCTATAGTGCCCCCATTACATTTTTGTGGTGTGTTAACGCACATTACTTCATAGCGTTCATGGTCTTAAAGTAGTCCATTGAAATGAAAGTAATGCCAACGCACCCTAATATGCCACAAATCAGAAATGCACCATTTTTGGCAACGAGCTGCATTGCCTCCATGTAGTGGGGTACCATTCAAAATAAATGGCACAGCAACGCATGTAACGTGCATTGCCACAACATAGCGGTGTAAATGGGCCCTAAATACTTTGAGCCACTGATCCAGAGGACTCTTAATTAGGACTTTCTTAATCTGCCTACCTGTATCAAGTCCATCTTTCAGAAAGCATAGAAGCCAGAGGATTAAAAAAATAAATACCAGCCAGGCAGTCGGCATTTTCTGAAGCTGGTAAGCATCTACTGTCTTCCTTCGGCTGTTCTGGCAGAAGGAGGCCGGTGTAAATGGGCCCTAAATACTTTGAGCCATTGGTCCAGAGGACTCTTAATTAGGACTTTCTTAATCTGCCTACCTGTGTCAAGTCCATCTTTCAGAAACCATAGAAGCCGGAGGATAAAAAAAATAAATACCAGCCAGGCAGCCGGCATTTTCTAAGCGCCTAGTGTCTTCCTTGGGCTGTTCTGGCAGAAGGAGGCCGGTGTAAATGGGCCCTAAATACTTTGAGCCATTGATCCAGAGGACTCTTAATTAGGACTTTCTTAATCTGCTTACCTGTATCAAGTCCATCTTTCAGAAAGCATAGAAGCCAGAGGATAAAAAAAAATACCAGCCAGGCAGCCGGCATTTTCTAAAGGTGGTCGGCATCTACTGTCTTCCTTCGGCTGTTCTGTGGCAGATGGAGGCAGGTGGAAATGGGCCCTAAATACTTTGAGCCACTGATCCAGGGGACTCTTAATTAGGACTTTCTTAATCTGCTTACCTGTATCAAGTCCACCTTTCAGAAAGCATAGAAGCCAAAGGATAAAAATAAATACCAGCCAGGCAGCCGGCATTTTCTAAAGGTGGTCAGCACCTAGTGTCTTCCTTCAGCTGTTCTGGCAGAAGGAGACCGGTGTAAATGGGCCCTAAATACCCTGAGCCACTGATCCAGAGGACTCTTAATTAGGACTTTCTTAAACCTATATCAATTCCAACTTTCAGAAAGCATAGAAGCCAAAGGATAAAAAAACATACCAGCCAGGCAGCTGGCATTTTCTGAAGGTGGTAATCATCTAGTGTCTTCCTTCGGCTGTTCTGGCAGAAGGAGGCCGGTGTAAATGGGCCCTAAATACTTTGAGCCATTGATCCAGAGGATTCTTAATTAGGACTTTCTTAATCTGCCTACCTGTATGAAGTCCATCTTTCAGAAAGCATAGAAGCCAAAGGATAAAAAAAAATACCAGCCAGGCAGCCGGCATTTTCTGAAGGTGGTCGGCATCTACTGTCTTCCTTCAGCTGTTCTGGCAGAAAGAGGCCGGTGTAAATGGGCCATAAATACTTTGAGCCACTGATCCAGACGATTCTTAATTAGGACTTTCTTAATCTGCCTACCTGTATCAAGTCCATCTTTCAGAAAGCATAGAAGCCAGAGGATTAAAAAAATAAATACCAGCCAGGCAGTCGGCATTTTCTGAAGCTGGTAAGCATCTACTGTCTTCCTTCGGCTGTTCTGGCAGAAGGAGGCCGGTGTAAACGGGCCCTAAATACTTTGAGCCATTGGTCCAGAGGACTCTTAATAAGGACTTTCTTAATCTGCCTACCTGTGTCAAGTCCATCTTTCAGAAACCATAGAAGCCGGAGGATAAAAAAAATAAATACCAGCCAGGCAGCCGGCATTTTCTAAGCGCCTAGTGTCTTCCTTGGGCTGTTCTGGCAGAAGGAGGCCGGTGTAAATGGGCCCTAAATACTTTGAGCCATTGATCCAGAGGACTCTTAGTTAGGACTTTCTTAATCTGCTTACCTGTATCAAGTCCATCTTTCAGAAAGCATAGAAGCCAAAGGATAAAAAAAAATACCAGCCAGGCAGCCGGCATTTTCTGAAGGTGGTCGGCATCTACTGTCTTCCTTTGGCTGTTCTGTGGCAGAAGGAGACCGGTGTAAATGGGCCCTAAATACTTTGAGCCATTGATCCAGAGGAATCTTAATTAGGACTTTCTTAAACCTATATCAAGTCCACCTTTCAGAAAGCATAGAAGCCAGAGGATAAAAAAAAAATACCAGCCAGGCAGTCGGCATTTTCTGAAGGTGGTAAGTATCTACTGTCTTCCTTTGGCTGTTCTGGCAGAAGGAGGCCGGTGTAAATGGGCCCTAAATACTTTGAGCCACTGACCCAGAGGTCTCTTAATTAGGACTTTCTTAATCTGCCTACCTGTATCAAGTCCATCTTTCAGAAAGCATGGCAGCCAGAGGATAAAAAAATAAATACCAGCCAGGCAGCCGGCATTTTCCGAAGGTGGTAATCATCTACTGTCTTCCTTCGGCTGTTCTGGCAGAAAGAGGCCGGTGTAAATGGGCCCTAAATACTTTGAGCCACTGATCCAGAGGACTCTTAATTAGGACTTTCTTAAACCTATATCAAGTCCACCTTTCAGAAAGCATAGAAGCCAGAGGATTAAAAAAAAATACCAGCCAGGCAGCCGGCATTTTCTGAAGGTGGTCAGCGCCTAGTGTCTTCCTTCGGCTGTTCTTGCAGAAGGAGACCGGTGTAAATGCACCCTAAATACTCTGAGCCACTGATCCAGGGGACTCTTAATTAGGACTTTCTTAATCTGCTTACCTGTATCAAGTCCACCTTTCAGAAAGCATAGAAGCCAAAGGATAAAAATAAATACCAGCCAGGCAGCCAGCATTTTCTGAAGGTGGTCGGCATCTAGTGTCTTCCTTCGGCTGTTCTGGCAGAAGGAGACCGGTGTAAATGGGCCCTAAATACTCTGAGCCACTGATCCAGAGGACTCTTAATTAGGACTTTCTTAAACCTATATCAATTCCAACTTTCAGAAAGCATAGAAGCCAGAGGATAAAAAAACATACCAGCCAGGCAGCCAGCATTTTCTGAAGGTGGTAATCATCTAGTGTCTTCCTTTGGCTGTTCTGGCAGAAAGAGGCCGGTGTAAATGGGCCCTAAATACTTTGAGCCATTGATCCAGAGGATTCTTAATTAGGACTTTCTTAATCTGCCTACCTGTATCAAGTCCACCTTTCAGAAAGCATAGAAGCCGGAAGATAAAAAAAAATAAAGACCAGCCAGGCAGCCGGCATTTTCTGACAGTGGTCAGCGCCTAGTGTCTTCCTTCGGCTGTTCTGGCAGAAGGAGGCCGGTGATGGGTTAAAGGCAGTGTAGCAGTTCCCTCTCCATCCACCAGTGAATTGACAATAATAGCTGTCATCAAATATGCATTGGGAAGGAGCTTAGCCTGGTGCGTGCCCTTGGTGCGTGCGGGGCAGCAGCCATGGCTCTGGGGGTCTCCTAACCCCCCCGGTACACTGCCGCTGTCGCCACTGCCACCTGCGGTAGGAGTTGTCCCCTCCCTGGCCAGCCTTAGGACTGTGGCCCGCACTGGACATGTGAGCGTGGTGACTAAGGTAAGCTCATGGTCTGCCCAGTTATCTGATCCGTCCGCTCCTGAGGCTTTGTTTGCTAAAGAGATCGCTTCTTGGTTACAGAAAGCTTCGGTTTCCCAGCCGCGGGCTCTTTGCTGCTAATGTACACAGCACTCTGCTCTTTACCAAGCATAGACATGACCCTCCACCTGCGACCTTCTCCATGCTTGGATTACCGGCGGAGAACAAGGCATAGATCACCTTTTACAGGGAGCGTGCAGGTGTCGCGCTGAAATGTGCTCGCGATAGAGCAAGCGCCTTGAGTGGTTGCTACGAACAAAGCAGGTCTCCCCTATACCCAGGGGCAGACTGACCATTTGGAAACTCGGGCACTGCCCGAGGGCCCGGGGTCAGTAGGGGGCCCCATGAGATGCCCCTGGTACCTTTTTCATAGGCTTTTTTGAGTTTGGGCAAGGACACAGGGGCCCCATGATCCCCTATTGCCCGGGGGCCCCATGAGTTGTCAGTCCGCCCCTGCCTATACCAAAGGCGTTTAGGTTCCTTTGCAATACATATGGGGCATTTGCCCATTCATGCAGATCGTTTGGAAAAAAAACTTTGGTTAAAGACGTGAACGCGCTGAGCGCCGACTCAAAGTGTATACATATCAGTTTGTGATTGGTTTAGGTACGCAGGATCGCTAATATGCCATTCGTCAACAAATAAAAAATATTAAGCCATGTGATACGGAATTGAATGAAAGTATGATCTACCAGAAAAACGTCTATTCATAAGATCATTTCATCAATCTGCATTAGGATCAGCTGTCTGACACACAGGGGCGGACTGACCATTTGGAAACGCGGGCACTGCCCGAGGGCCCGGGGTCAGTAGGGGGCCCCATGAGATGCCCCTTGTACCTTTTTCATAGGCTTTTTTGAGTTTGGGTAAGGATACAGGGGCCCCATAATCCCCTATTGCCCAGGGGCCCTATGAGTTGTCAGTACAAATCTGCTGACACATGCAGATATTTGTTCGATGGATCGGAAGAAATCGATTACAATCGTGCCGTGGCTGAATAACTTGCCAACACCAAAATCAAAAGCTCACTGAATTGTTTAGATCGAGGGGTTGTGCTTTTCAGTATTAGTCAGTTCCATCGTTTTGGTTGCATTGGTTGAATCATATTGTTGTGTGTGGTCATCTAAAGGGGAATTTCTGCTTTATGTCCCCCTCCCCCCCTCCGCTAACACATTTGGCACAATAACTTTTTTTTCGGGGGGGGGGGGGGGGGGGGATTGGATACCTAGTTTTGATAGCTTCCCGCTCCTCCTTTGGCTTGGATCCCCTAGGCTCTCCCCTCTCTTTGCCTGCAGCCTTCTGGGTTCCCAGAAGGCTGTGGGACCATTCACAAAGAGCTGGAGCAGGGGTGGACTTCAATTATGACTTTCAACTTTTCCTTGCTCTTGTTATCCCCCAAGAGTTGTACTGAAATTAACAAAAGTTCTCCCACTTCATGAGGAGTAAAACCTGGAAGCCGATTGGTTTCTACCAGGGGTGGACTGACAACTCATGGGGCCCCTAGGCAATAGGTGATCATGGGGCCCCTGTGTCCTTCCCCAAACTCAAAAAAGCCTATGAAAAAGGTACCAGGTGCATCTCATGGGGCCCCCTACTGACCCCGGGCCCTCGGGCAGTGCCCGTGTTTCCAAATGGTCAGTCTGCCCCTGAGCTGGAGTCATAGCTGGCGTCCCTTAGGCTGGCCATACATTATACAATTTTCTTGAGATTTTTGGTTTAGATTTACCAAAAACCATATAATAGGAGGTCAAACCTAACAGCACTTTCAATTGTATCCAATTAGGCCGGCCCTTGTACTACATAGTTGAAGGTAAATCTAAAGGAAATTGGGCAGAAAATTGTATAGTGTATGTCCAGCCTTATGCTGAGGACCCAAAGACCGGCGAGGTCCAGGTGAGGGCAGCACTGGATCCCTGAACAGGTAAGTGTCATTTTAATAAAAGTCAGCAGCTACAGTATTATTAGCTGCTGACTTTTAATTCTCTTCTTTCTAGGGTGAAGATCCTCTGTAACATCAGCCAAACCTTTTTCTCTCTTTTGTTCATTGAAGGACACAGCCATACCTCATGACGAATGGGTTTGATGTCGCCACCTACAGGAGCAGGATGCTAGGTGCAACTAAACACCTACCCAGAGATCAGCCCTCTGAGGGCGTCCAAACCCCCCGTCTGCAGCAAGGAGTGTAGTTTTTGCCTAGTGTCTCAGGATGTAAGACATGGAGCTTTCTAGATCATAGATTTTGCTGATTTTTCTATTTTTTTTTGGGGGGGGGGGGGCAGAGTAGAGAAGGGTCAGAACAGAGGTGTTCCTAGGGTAGGTGTCACCCGGTGCGGTAACACTTGGTGAAACCCCCTCCGACGATCCCCGCAGAATGGATCGGATCTGCAGATTGAGCATGATGGATCGGACTTGTAAAGAAAGCTGAAGATCCCCACAGGATGGATCAGATCCATCCTGCGGGGATCGTCGGCTTGCTTTACAACTTACCTTTTTGTGGAGCGGGTCCGGTGTCACCACATACAGTCGGTGTCACCCGCTGTGGACCGCATCTGTCTCGGGACGCCACTGGGTCAGAATATTTGGTATCAATTGGTGACCGTGTCCCCGATCGGATCCATCCTGCGGGGATCATTGGCTTGCTTTACAACTTACCTTTTTGTGGAGTGGGTCCGGTGTCACCCCATACAGTTGGTGTCACCCGGTGCAGACCGCATCTGTCTCGGGTTGTCACTGGGTCAGGATATTTGGTATCAATTGGTGACCGTGTCCCCGATCGGATCCATCCTGCGGGGATCGTCGGCTTGCTTTACAACTTACCTTTTTGTGGAGCTGGTCTGGTGTCACCCCATACGGTCGGTGTCACCCAGTGTGGACCACACCCCCCGCACCTGCCTAGGGACACCACTGGGTCAGAATATTTTGTATCAAATGGTGTCCGTGTCCCCAATCTGATAAGTTTTCCTGCACTTCCTGTCCCCTGAAACACCATGGCAAGAAAATCTGAGGCCCAATTGACACCTTCGCATTCCAGTGAACATGCGTTTCTGCGTGTTGTTAGAATGCGTGACAAATGTGCATCTTGTTTGCTGTGCCATTAATTGTTAATGGGCACTCCAAATGCGGCCAGTAAACACGCAGTAAAAAAAAAAAAGTTCCAAGCTCTGCACCCAAAAAGATACAGGAGCTTCTTTGGTGCTTTTGTCACAACTCGGGCGGCCCGTTCAAGTGCCGTATGCTGTCGTGCGAAAAATACGCAAAAAAAGCATGAAAAAGTGCATTAGCGTGGCGTGCAGATGTAAGTGCAGCACTTGTCCCAAACGTAGGGGAAATACAAACTGCCGGCTGTCACTGGAATATTTGCCTCTGCTATGCAGAGCAATACAAAGCAGCACGCTATTGTTTACATACAGACCTATCCTGTCAGTGTTCCTCGGTGATCGCTGAGTGCCGGCGGGAGAATCTGTGGCTGGGACCGGGTGATCGACAGCCGTAGCCGCCAACAGCGGCGCGGGTAGGGTGGCGTGCGCGTCGTCTACCCGCAAATGCAAAATCACGTATATATACGTGATTTTGCGCATCCCTGCTTCCCTGTGGCAGTTCTTCTTCTATAGGGCGGTCAGGAAGCGGTTAAATAACTTGCATTAGCCAATAAAGGATATCACATAAACACCAAACTTTCTGCATATATTTGTTTTACAAATAAACAATAACTATGTGGCAAAGGATTCCCAGAGCACTATGGTTTATCTAAGAGGAAACACAGCAGCAGTTGTATGCTTTCACACCGTTGTATCGCAGGTGAAAACTGGTTGCGTTAGCCAATAAAGGATATCATATAAACTCCAAACTTTCTGCATACAGTTGTAGCTCGGTTTACGGACGCCTCGGTTAACGTAATTTTCAGTTTACAAATAAAAATCCATTGAAAATAATGCCTCGGTTTACAAATTTTTTTTGCAATACAAAGTAAGTTTCCCTAGGATGCATTGCGCCTGGGAGGTTTATAGCGCTGGCCCCGTGCATGCTGGAGTCTGTGGTAGCACGTGGCATCGAGTGTGGAGGTGTCGGAGCGGTTTTTGCATCGAGTTATTGCTTGAATAATCATGTCCCTGTACAGCATTTATGCCTTTAAAGTGCACTTTATAAAGAGTTTTGAACAGAAAAAAAATTTTCTGACCTCCGGAATGGATTAATTGGTTTTCAATGTATTTACAAATTAATTTTTAATCATATCCCTGTACAGTATTTATGCCTTTAATGTGCACTTTATAAAGAGTTTTGAACAGATAAAAAAAATTTCTGACCTCCAGAACGGATTAATTGGTTTTCAATGCATTTACAAATTAATTTTTAATCATATCCCTGTACAGTATTTATGCCTTTAAAGTGCACTTTATAAAGAGTTTTGAACAGATAAAACATTTTTCTGACCTCCAGAACGGATTAATTGTTTTTCAATTCATTTACAAATTAATTTTTAATCAGTCCCTGTACAGTATTTATGCCTTTAATGTGCACTTTATAAAGAGTTTTGAACAAATAATTTTTTCTGACCTCCGGAAAGGATTCATTGGTTTTCAATGCATTTACAAATTAATTTTTAATCATGTCCCTGTACAGTATTTATGCCTTTAATGTGCACTTTATGAAGAGTTTTGAGCAGATAAAAAATTTTTCTAACCTCCAGAATGGATTGTTTTTCAATTCATTTACAAATTAATTTTTAATCATGTCCCTGTACAGTATTTATGCCTTTAAAGTGCACTTTATAAAGAGTTTTGAACAGATAAAACATTTTTCTGACCTCCAGAACGGATTAATTGTTTTTCAATTCATTTACAAATTAATTTTTAATCAGTCCCTGTACAGTATTTATGCCTTTAATGTGCACTTTATAAAGAGTTTTGAACAGATAAAAGACTTTTTTTTAAAACTTTTTTCTGACCTCTGGAACGGATTAATTGGTTTTCAATGTATTCCTATGGGAAACCAAGTTTCGCTTTATGAATTTTTATGCAGTACGATACATCCCGGAGAACGTATTAAATTCGTAAACCGAGGTACACCCGTATATTTGTTTTACAACTAATAACTATGTGGCAAAGGATTCCCAGAGCACTATGGTTTATCAGCACAGCAGCAGTTGTATGCTTTCAGACAGTTGTATCGCAGGTGAAAACTAACAAAGGATAGATCCCAACAAATAAAAGCCCCAAGATAAAACCCTGCCTGTATGGTCCGAAGCTGCAAATACTGTTTAGGCTTTAGATATACTTTATTATTATTGTACAAAGAACTGCCTTGGATAACCAAGAGTGTACATAAAAAAGTCCAATTTAAACAAGCACGAGATTAATAAAAGCCAATAGCATTCATTGCTAAATATGGGGTAGACAGGATATTTGAGTTTTGCGTTCAAAATCGCTCCTGCCGACAGGACGAGTATTTTTTCTATACTCAGAAGGTTTTTAGGTTTCCTTTAGTGTATCAGCTGCTTCCATAGACTGTTTTAGCGCTCGCTGGACCACCTTTAGATAGGACGAGTATGTTTGTTTCTCCAATGTACTGTATGTTTGCGATGCCTGTTTTATTAAAGGGGTCTGTGCGATTCTGCCTCTTGCTCTCCAGTTTGTGGCCTGCAGCGCGGAGTTCCATAAGAGGTTAATAGGTGATGACTAAGAGGAGGAAGATCCCGGATTGTCAATGTTGGCGTGCTGCATGAGGTTCTTTTTTGATGTTAATAAGGCAGATGTGAGTCCCTTGTCAGGCCATTGTCCCCGTTATTTGCTTCTGCTGGTGACGTTTGAGGCCTGCCTTCAGAAATCGCTCTTACCAGCATCCAGGCGGCCGGACGCCAAGAAGGGATGAAGAACCAGAAGCTGAATGCATACCTTGTGCAATAGGTTCTTCTCCAGGACCAATGTCTTCTGGAATCCCTCTACTGCCCACTTCCTCCGACAAGGCTAGAGCCAGGTAATTTATTGGGATGTTGCCGTGTACTTTGGAGCCGAGCAGGTAGACGATGTCTTGGTGCCAGATATCAGCAGGTGCTGTCGGTGCATTCATTATGGATGATGTTATAAGGAGAGGAGCTACATGATAATAGAAGGCATGACGTTTCCAGATTGGCATTGGCCGGCCCGACAATAAAAACAGAAAAGTAAGAAACAGATTCAAAACTGAGTGAGGCCTCGTGCTGCTTATACCGGCACTGGGCATTTTTTTTTCAGCCTGTAGAAGCAGCTTAATGGTGACCTACAGGGGCAGGCTGACAATTCATGGGGCCCCCGGGCAATAGGGGATCATGGGGCCCCTGTGTCCTTGCCCACACTCAAAAAAGCCAATGAAAAAGGTACCAGGGGCATTTCATGGGGCCCCCTATTGACCCAGGGCCCTCAGGCAGTGCCCGAGTGCTCGAATGGTCAGTCCGCCCCTGGTGACCTATGTGTCCATGGACATTTACACACAGGAGCAATTACAGGCTAAAAATAAAAAAAAAAACATCATCAGTGCATTTCTGAGAGGAGCTTTCAGACAGAAAAAATGCTTGACGCGCTGAAACGGCGTTTGGGTGCGTTCAGTGTTATCAAGTATAAATCGATTAGAGAAAAATACCATACCTGCAGTCCTACCTGCTCCTCGATCCAGCGGTGTCCTCATCACCTCATCATCTTCATATCAGGGGCGGACTGACAACTCATTGGGCCCCCAGGCAATAGGGGATCATGGGGCCCCTGTGTCCTTGCCCAAACTCAAAAAAGCCAATGAAAAAGGTACCAGGGGCATCTCATGGGGCCCCCTACTGACCTCGGGCCCTCAGGCAGTGCCCGAGTTTCCAAATGGTCAGTCCACCCCTGCGTCATATTGAAATGAGTATTAGAAGATGTAGATTGGTGTCACCCTGGGTGTTTGCCAAACTGGCAAAATCTAGCTGAGCCTTTCTCAACCATGTTCTCCATAGGTTGCTGGAGGTTCCTTAAGCAATTTCTACCTTTCAGATAAGCAATTTTGGGTTGTCATCAAGGCAAATAGAGTGGAAATCTTCCAATGGAGACACTAGTTCTGGATTTCCTCACTTTGGAGAGATTTCAATCTGTTTTGTGATCCAGGCTATACCATCAAAATCAGATGCTGGACCTATCTTTGGACTATACCTTATCTCTCTCCTCCATCTTCCTGAAGTAAGACAAAAGCCAAAGAATTTTTTTTTTTTCATTTCAGTAGGGAGGTTTATAACGCCTCTTAGCTTTTTTGCCATCTGTGTCCCATTGGGGAGATTTCCCTTCACTTACTGTCCTCTAGCCAAAACAGGAAATGAAAGGAAATCCCTTCAATGTGAGGGAAATCTTTGCTTGCCACCAGAACTAGTTTCCCCATTGGAAGATTTTCCCTCTATTCCTGTATTGGAGACATCCCAAAATTTGGGATTTTCTTTCACTTTCAGTGATAACGGTAAACAGGACAAATAGAGAGAGGGAATCTCTCCGGGGACACGGACAGCAACAGAAAAAACTGAAGGTGTTCTAATTTCTCTCCCCTCTATTCAAAACGAAAAAAAAAGTTATACTGAACCCCATATCGATCCTGAGATGTGCAAAAGAGCCCTCCTTATTGGCTTAGAGCAGGGGCATTGAATTAACCTCCCTGGTGGTCTAACTAATCAATATTTTTGAATATCAAAGCGGTACATTGTTTTGCGTGGAAATTTGGTGTTTTATATTTTAGGCCTGTAATTCTTAGAAATAACTCACTTAAATCTGTCCAAACAAGAGTCTAGTAAACATCCCAGGAATGATAAAGTTTGAAACAAGAAATCATAAATTATAATATAATAATTCATTATAAAAAATAATAAATTTAATTCAATAATGTAATCAAACCAAAAACACTGACATTTGAAATAGAGCGCCAAGTTCGCACATCACTGAGCAAAGTCGCAGAATCGTTTTCAGTGTCTGATGACGAATTTCCCCCACGAATCATTATCACTCAATTCTGCAAGTGGTTCTGATTTACTATTGCTGTTCTCTAGCCGGTCTAAAACCGCTTTTGATCTAAAGGGAGGCTTTTTGGACGCCATGGACGTTGTCATGTTTTTACTTTTTTGATTCTCCCGCCATTTCCACCCCCCCCCCCCCCCCGAGTTGTGGCGCTCGCAGGGAAGGGAACCCGGAAGACGGATGCAGCATCGGCTGGAGGACACAGCGGGAGGACATTGGGGAATCGCCGGACAAGGTAATGATCGGGGGATCGCAGGACAAGGTAAGGATCAGGGGATCGCATGACGAGATAAGGATCAGGGGATCGCATGATGAGGTAAAGATCACAGGACGAGGTAAGGATTGGGGGATCGCAGGACGAGGTAACGATCAGAGGATTGTAAGGACGCGGTAAGGATCAGGGGATCGCAGGACGAGGTAAGGATCGGGGGATCGCAGGACTAGGTAAGGATCGGGGGATTGCAGGACAGGGTAAGGATCGGGGGGTCGCAGGACGAGGTAAGGATTGGGGGATCGCAGGACTAGGTAAGGATTGGGGGATCGCAGGACAAGGTAAGGTTCACGGGATCACAGGAGAAGTTAAGGATCGGGGTTCGCAGGAGAAGGTAATGATCGGGGGATCGCAGGACAAGGTAAGGATTGGGGGATCGCAGGAAGAGGTAAGGATCGGGGATCGCAGGACCAGGTAAGGCTCGGGGGATTGCAGGACAAGGTGTAAGGATCGGGGGATCGCATGACGAGATAAGGATCAGGGGATCGCATGATAAGGTAAAGATTGGGGGATCGCAGGACGAGGTAAGGATCAGGGGATCGCATGATAAGGTAAGGATCAGGGGATCGCATGACGAGATAAGGATCAGGGGATCGCATGATAAGGTAAAGATTGGGGGATCGCAGGACGAGGTAAGGATCAGGGGATCGCATGATAAGGTAAAGATTGGGGGATCGCAGGACGAGGTAAGGATCAGGGGATCGCAGGACGAGATAAGGATCAGGGGATCGCATGATGAGGTAAGGATTGGGAGATCGCAGGACGAGGTAAGGATTGGGGAATCGCAGGACAAGGTAAGGTTCAGGGGATCGCAGGAGAAGATAAGGATCGGGGGATCGCAGGAAAATGTAATGATCGGGGGATCGCAGGACTAGGTAAGGATCAGGGGGTCGCAGGACTAGGTAAGGATCGGGGGGTCGCAGGAGTAGGTAAGGATCGGGGGATCGCAGGACTAGGTAAGGATCGGGGGGTCGCAGGACGAGGTAAGGATCAGGGGGATCGCAGGACAAGGTAAGGATTGGGGGATCGCAGGACAAAGTAAGGATCGGGGGATCGCAGGACAAGGTAAGATTCAGGGGATCGCAGGAGAAGGTAAGGATCGGGGGATCGCAGGACAAAGTAAGGATCGGGGGATCGCAGGACAAGGTAAGATTCAGGGGATCGCAGGAGAAGGTAAGGATCGGGGGATCGCAGGAGAAGGTAAGGATTGGGGGATCGCAGGACAAAGACTACAGTGTAATCCCGAGTGTGGCTCGGGGTCACCGCTTTTGGTACTGTAAATTAACCTCGAGCCACACTCAGGATTACCACTAGGAAGGTTAAAATTCATGGAGGTCCAATCAGTAAAATTTTCTTCCAGCACAGGTCTGAACCACATGTTTGATTCTTAATGGAAACTCTACGCCCTGGAGAACGTGGTGCGTTTTCATGACTGTCAAACTGCACAGTGCTGGATCCAGACCGCAGTCCGCCATTTAGTGATGCCCAGCTTAGAGAGCGTCAATCACTGCCAGTGAGGAAGGAGTAGGAGTCTTATGGACACATAGAGCCAGCTCAGGAGCAAGCCCGCACAAGTGCCCCTATAGCAAGCGGAGCCAGGAGCACCAGCAGGGGACCTGGGAAGAGAAGGATCGGGCCTGCTCTGTGCAGACCCATTGCACAGAGCAGGTAAGTATGACATGTTTATTATTTAACAAAAAAAATGTTTATAATCACTTATACATAAGAGGGAGGTGTTGTGAAGTTCAGCAGGGGAGGACCCAGGAGAGGCTGGATCACTGCTTGAAATTTCAGTGCAGCTGAGACAGCGTTGTCAGTTCACTATAAGTAGTCGCTGGATTTCTGGCAGATATTTTTCTGTAAAGAGACTAAACATTAGTCATTGTGAATTGATTGCATACATGTAGTAGATTTTTTTTTGTTTCATTTTGCCCAGACATACTTTTTAAATAATTATTGTTAATATTGTTGTCTTTGGACTGTGATATCCTAACTCATACTCCATTACAAATACTCCTTTGGAGACACAAGATGTGACAAACCCTGAGTCTGGGCTACTTCTGCGTCTGTTTACACCATGTTACTTCACAGTTCCATTGACAACTTCCAGAGCCCCTGACATCACCCTTCTGTATATTTAATAGGGAAGATGGTGTGAGGGCCGTACAGGCACAGAGAACGGGTGTGAGTCAGTGTGTGTACGATATGCAATACCTACTTGTTAACTATTTAAAGTGTTACTAACATTTGGAAATGAAGGCAGTCGTGTTTATGTGCCGGTATTTATCATAAAAAACACAAATGGTTAAGTCTTTTTTTTTTTTTTAAAGTGGTTGTAAAGATTCAAGGTTTTGTGATCTGGGGGTGTAGTAAAAAAAAGGCAAGGGGCATGATGAAAATAGTGTGACAGAGATGCATGGAACCCTTTTCACTCGTCATGCTTCTGTACCACGGAGTCACAACCTGGAAATAATACCTGACAGGTAGTGCAGAGAGAACACTAGTATGTATTGGCATGATTAAACAGAGTCCCTTCTTACATCAGGAGTCCTCAGAGTTCCCCCTTACTTCGCAGTTACTATAAGAGTCCTCCCTTACATCCAATGTCCACATTAGAGTGCCCCCTTACATCAATTGCCTCAACAGAGTGCCCCTTTACATCAATTGCCTCAACAGAGTGCCCCCTTACATCAATTGCCTCAACAGAGTGCCCCCTTACATCAATTGCCTCAACAGAGTGCCCCCTTACATCAATTGCCTCAACAGAGTGCCCCCTTACATCAATTGCCTCAACAGAGTGCCCCTTTACATCAATTGCCTGAACAGAGTGCCCCCTTACATCAACTGCCTCAACAGAGTGCCCCCTTATATCAATTGCCTCAACAGAGTGCCCCTTTACATCAATTGCCTCAACAGAGTGCCCCCTTACATCAATTGCCTCAACAGAGTGCCCCCTTACATCAATTGCCTCAACAGAGTGCCCCTTTACATCAATTGCCTCAACAGAGTGCCCCCTTACATCAATTGCCTCAACAGAGTGCCCCCTTACATCAACTGCCAACAGAGTGCCCCTTTACATCATTTGCCTTAAAAGAGTGCCCCCTTACATCAACTGCCTCAACACAGTGCCCCCTTACATCAATTGCCTCAACAGAGTGCCCCCTTACATCAGTTGCCTCAACAGAGTGCCCCCTTACATCACTTGCCTCAACAGAGTGCCCCTTTACATCACTTGCCTCAACAGAGTGCCCCCTTACATCAATTGGCTCAACAGAGTGCCCCCTTACATCGATTGTCCCCATCAAGTCTCATGCATCAGTTGTATCCACTCTCAGAGATCTGGGGGGGCACAAGTAAAATCTGGGGGTGCAAAGCCCACCCCAGCACCCCCCTAGATCCAGGTCATATGCATTCTATGTATGAAGGTAAAAAACCTTCTGTGTGCAGCAGTGCCCACAGCCCCCCCCCAATACTTACCTGAGCCCCATCACAATCCATCGATGTGCACAACAGCCTCACTGTCCTGGGTCTCTGCCTCATTGGCTGAGACAGCAATGGCTCCCGCTGCTGTCAATCACAGCCAGTCAGCCAATGAGAAGAGACAATTCTCAGGACAGCACTTTTTTGTTACTGATCTAAAAGGCAGCTCAATGTTCACAATGTGCCTGTACACACAGGTAAGTAGACAAGTGCTGCGTATTCACAAGTAAGAAAAAAAAAAAAGAAATATGCCAGTCAGTATATTTGCAGTTTTACTCACAAATATGCGCAAATACTTGCAAATGGATACAAATAACATCCACATACAATACATTGCCAAAAGTATTGGGCCAGCCCTCCAAATCATTGGATTCAGGTGGTTCCAAACCACGTAGTCATGAGTAAGAAAATAGAAAAATCTGTGTCGCCGGCCTTTATTTTTGCAGTTTTACTCGCAAAAATATGCGCAAATACTTGCAAATGGGTACAAACAATAAATCACATCCTTGTATGTGATATCGCTGGGATTGTCAGGATAATTGTTTTTGGAAACCACAACAAAAAATTCCATAAAAGCTACCCCCAAAAAGAAAGGGGGAGAGAGTCATGGAGAAGTGGGGGGTTTTAAGGTGCTCCAACCATCAAAAAAAAAAAAAAATCAAAAGTATAGTATAAAAATAGCTTTATTTATACAGATTAAAAGAATATTGTAAATTAAATTCCATATCAGCTACTGTAGAAGCCAAAAATGCTTTTTATATATTTATATACAGTTTTTTCCACTCTGTCAGTCACGGGCAGGTGTTGGGAACATCACGTCTCTTCCTTGCCGAGCCCCGGAACCTGGACAGGAGCAGCGGCCGCATTGACTGGAACTGAACCCCTCTATTTTCCTCCTGCAGCAGCTGAAAGCTGGCTTCTCCTCCTCTCCCTCCTGCCAGCATTCACCTGTTGCAGGAGGAAAATAGAGGGGATCAGTTCCAGTAGATGCTGCCCCCTCCTGTCCAGGTTCCTCTTCTTTTTTGCAGCCCAGGCGCCCCTGTGTCTATTCCCTGGTCCCCCAGCGCTGCCAGCTTCCCCTCCTCTCCTCTTCCCGGCTGCTGCGGAAATCCTTTTAAAATGGAGAGTGGGGGTAAGGGGTCAGTAAATAAGTCATTTACCGGGCCATTCCTTTTCTGAATAAACATAGTGGGAGATCAGTACAGATCACTCACTGCGTTCAAGCATAGCTGAAGCACAGTAAACTGCATTTACTATGATTCAGTTTGGGACTGAAAAGAGAGACTGTGCAGAGGTGGAGGTTGAGGACTGTGCTCTCCTTCTCCTTTCTCTGTCTCAAAACAGCAACATCAGACATTATTTAGACCCCTGATATTTCATCAAAGCACCCCAAATGGTCTGTTAAAAAAAACATTTCTTAAAACTAATAAAAATAAAAATCTACTGACACCATCCACTGCCTTACCGACATGGTATTCTGCCCTAATGATGAAGTCCACTTCTCTAGTGAAACGTCTACTGCTCTTCTTACACCATCCTCTGCTCTACTGACATCATCCTCTGTTCTACATACACTGACCACTGCTCTACTGACACCGTCCATTGCCTCAGTTGCCTTACTTACACCATCCACTACCCTACGGACACCATCCACTGCCCTACTGACACCATCCACTGCCCTATTGACACCATCCACTGCCCTACTGACACCATCCACTGCCCTACTGACACCATCCACTGCCCTACTGACACCATCCACTACCCTACGGACACCATCCACTGCCCTATTGACACCATCCACTGCCCTACTGACACCATCCATTGCCCTACTGACACCATCCACTGCCCTATTGACACCATCCAGTGCCCTACTGACACCATCCACTGCCCTAATGACACCATCCACTGCCTTATTGACACCGTCCATTGCTCTGCTGACACTGTCCACACACCATCCACTGTCAAATAGTGAGTGTGGTCAAATTTCCCTAACAGCGGTATATCAGGAGATCAAAGGATTAGGTTTCATCTCATAAAAGCTAAAATATTAGTTGCAGAGAGATGAAAATACTTCCTTCTGATTGGGCACTCTGTGGGCTACATCGGCATGTAAAAATTGTATTTGTGACCTATGTAGAAAGCCAAAAAAATGCAGGAAATGGTTATGTGGCGCTGGATCGCGATAGCTCAACAGTGATTAGTGCTGTCGCGACTGGACTCATGCGCTGGTGTTGGAAATTCAATCTCTGACTTGGTGATTCAAGCCGTTCCTGGTCCAATTGACTTTGGGCAGTTCAGCACCCAGAACATCCCGTGGGCGGGTACAGGAACACCCCCCAGAGTCAATTGGCCAAGAACTAATGTCCCGCCTACGTCCATATCCCCATAAATTTAGGACCTTGGGATATGGACGGGGTGATTCGTATGGAGCTGGTTCGATCGACTAACGGATTACTGACTTTTTCTGACTTGCTCCAGTTACAGGATAAATCTTGGAAAAAGTTTTATTTATGTTTTTTATTCCCTTTTATTTTATAGTGAATAGTCTATGTGTGTCTTCTTGTATTTTTTGTATTTTCTGTAACTGTTTATACTTTGTATCCACTCCATACATTGAGCCGTCTATTGTCTACTGTACACCCATCCACTCCGTACATTGAGCCGTCTGTTGTCTACTGTACACCCATCCACTCTGTACATTGACCCGTCTATTGTCTACTGTACACCCATCCACTCCGTACATTGAGCCGTCTGTTGTCTACTGTACACCCATCCACTCCGTACATTGAGCCGTCTATTGTCTACTGTACACCCATCCACTCCGTACATTGAGCCGTCTATTGTCTCCTGTACACTCATCCACTCCGTACATTGAGCCGTCTATTGTCTACTGTACACCCATCCACTCCGTACATTGAGCCGTCTGTTGTCTACTGTACACCCATCCACTCCGTACATTGAGCCGTCTATTGTCTCCTGTACACTCATCCACTCCGTACATTGAGCCGTCTATTGTCTACTGTACACCCATCCACTCCGTACATTGAGCCGTCTGTTGTCTACTGTACACCCATCCACTCCGTACATTGAGCCGTCTATTGTCTACTGTACACCCATCCACTCCGTACATTGAGCCGTCTATTGTCTCCTGTACACTCATCCACTCCGTACATTGAGCCGTCTATTGTCTACTGTACACCCATCCACTCCGTACATTGAGCCGTCTATTGTCTCCTGTACACCGTCCACTCCGTACATTGAGCCGTCTATTGTCTACTGAACACCCATCCACTCCGTACATTGAGCCGTCTATTGTCTACTGTACACTCATCCACTCCGTACATTGAGCCGTCTATTGTCTACTGTACACCCATCCACTGCGTACATTGAGCCGTCTATTGTCTACTGTACACCCATCCACTCCGTACATTGAGCCATCTATTATCTCCTGTACACTCATCCACTCTGTACATTGAGCCGTCTATGTCTACTGTACATCCATCCACTCCGTACATTGAGCCGTCTATTGTCTACTGTACACTCATCCACTCCGTACATTGAGCCGTCTATTGTCTACTGTACACCCATCCACTCCGTACATTGACCCGTCTATTGTCTACTGTACACCCATCCACTCTGTACATTGAGCCGTCTATTGTCTCCTGTACACTCCTCCACTCCGTACATTGAGCCGTCTATTGTCTACTGTACACTCATCCACTCCGTACATTGAACCTTCCATTGTCTCCTGTACACTCCTCCACTCCGTACATTGAGCCGTCTATTGTCTACTGTACACTCGTCCACTCCGTACATTGAGCCGTCTATTGTCTCCTGTACACTCCTCCACTCCGTACATTGAGCCGTCTATTGTCTACTGTACACTCATCCACTCCGTACATTGAACCTTCCATTGTCTACTGTACACTCATCCACTCCGTACATTGAGCCATCTATTGTCTCCTGTACACTCATCCACTCCGTACATTGAGCCATCTATTGTCTCCTGTACACTCATCCACTCCGTACATTGAGCCATCTATTGTCTCCTGTACACTCATCCACTCCGTACATTGAGCCGTCTATTGTCTCCTGTACACCCATCCACTCCGTACACTTGGCTGCCAGTTCAAAATGTTTAACTTTTCTCCGACTTTCACTCCAGTTAACAGTGGTCACCAGGACAAATGGAGAGGGTGAATCTCTGTAGCAGAGACACAGCAGTAAACCTCTGATGATCCTTATAGCCATTGCCTATTCTACCCCCCCCCCCACCAATTTTTTTCTTGCTTTAGCTCCACCCTTTTTGCACTATCAGCTATGGAAACCCAGTGACACCTTGGTGTCACAGCTGAGCAGACCTGCTTGTAGGTCTTTCTGCTTCGTCCCCAACAATATGTTTTATTCCTTGAGATGAGAAACCGATCTGTGCGTACAAAACAAACGACAAATTTGGAAACATCTCTGATGAAATTTTTATGAATCCGAAGAGACCTGAATCCAAAGCTGTCATTAATTTTTCACAGCTCCTCGGTGTCGGGAAATTGCAAGGAAGGTAGTTAAAAAGATGAAAAAGATCAATAGGCACTGACGGTATGCAGAGTTACAGCTGGTGTATTGTCACAGGCCAGGCGAGAGGCACTTAGCAGGCACTTCAGTGGACATTTGCTATTGATACAGTGAATAAAGCATGCTGATAATTGTATGCGTCATTTTCATCTAATTGCAGTCGGATCTCCTTTTGTTTTGTCCATCCTTTGAAAGAGATAAAAGCTCTTTTCCATCTTAGCCCTACTCTGTTCTCTCCTCCTGTCAGTAAACCCCCTATGTTAAAGTGACAGCATTGTGAAGTGCAGCACAGCCTGATTGGCCCACTCCTCTGACCTTTCCTAATGCTGCTGGGCAGGTGATTGTATGAAGCAGGGGCGGACTGACCATTTGGAAACTCGGGCACTGCCCGAGGGCCCGGGGTCAGTAGGAGGCCCCATGAGATGCCCCTGGTACCTTTTTCATAGGCTTTTTTGAGTTTGGGCAAGGACACAGGGGCCCCATGATCCCCTATTGCCCGGGGGCCCCATGAGTTGTCAGTCCGCCCCTGGTATGAAGCTAATGAGCAGATTCACATACTGTAGTTATATCAGCTGCATTCAGAATATCATTATTTGAGGTTATTGTATTGCACCAACAATTTACATATTTAAGCTCACTGGATCAGTCGTTTTTGAAATACTCAGACCAGCTTGTCTGGTTTGAACTGCAGCAAGTCGTCTTCACCACGTCTAGATGCCTAAATGCATTGAGTTGCTGCCACGTGATTGGCTGATTAGCAATTTGTAAACAGGTATAGATGAATCAGAGTGACTTGCGAGCCACAGGTGTGATAATTACTAGAGGATCGCAAACATGAAACACATAACTACAACTGTGTTGGAAATATCTACAAATATATGTTGCGCTCCTAAATACTTCTCAATAAATAATAATTACATTATTACCATTAAATTAATTCAAATTATGATACAAATAACTAATAAAAGTGTATAAATACCAAAAAATATTTAAATAGATAGTTTCAACTAATCAATCTCCTCCAAATAAATTACAAAATAATTCCACATGAAATACTCCTCTAAAAAAATATTTTACCAAGTGCTCATAAATCATCTATTAGTGACATGATATACTTACTAATACCCTCAATTTCATTTATATTCATAATACCCTCATTTAATATAATAAAAATAGTAAACCAACTAATAACCCTCAACTAAAACGCATTTAAATGATCCCCCATAAATAAAGATAACCAAATGCTCATAAATAATTAGTAGTGATTAGTATGAATCCAAATATCATCAAAATAATAGTCCCATTGAATAAACAATTGTTTCTATATAGTGACTTGGTGCTTGTTGTTCTTCAATTTGTGACTTTTGTGAATCCTTCAAATAGTGAAGATGTGCGCTCACCTCCTTTGATGCCTGCAATTAGGCTATACACGCTTTCGGTTCACCTTCCCTGGAACCTGCTGGACATATACTTTTGCTGGTAAAATAGGGAGATCCTTCCTTTAGGAGTAATGGATGTATCCTCTGGTGGCTGATTATCCCCTCAGGGATTACACACTCCTTTTGTTATCCCAGACCTCCTAATTATCCTTTCCTTGTGTTGCTCCGCATGCAGGAAGAAATAGAGGACATAGTGCTTTACCTTTTAAAACTTTTTATTCCCACCATCCAAGTATTAAACTCACATTACACAGGTTTAAATAACGCAATATCCCATTGGAAATCCTCTGCTGGCCTCTGAGTCATACACCTGCCGTCTATCGTGTTGTGCAGCTCCTCTCCGAGTGATGACGTAGCCCCTCCCCTACGCGTTACGCCTCCAATCACGTGGCTTCATCAGGGGGTTGTGATTGGAGGCGTAACACGTAGGGGAGGGGCTACGTCATCAATTCACAAAAGTCACAAATTGAAGAACAACAAGCACCAAGTCACTATATAGAAACAATTGTTTATTCAATGGGACTATTATTTTGATGATATTTGGATTCATACTAATCACTACTAATTATTTATGAGCATTTGGTTATCTTTATTTATGGGGGATCATTTAAATGCGTTTTAGTTGAGGGTTATTAGTTGATTTACTATTTTTATTATATTAAATGAGGGTATTATGAATATAAATGAAATTGAGGGTATTAGTAAGTATATCATGTCACTAATAGATGATTTATGAGCACTTGGTAAAATATTTTTTTAGAGGAGTATTTCATGTGGAATTATTTTGATATTTATTTGGAGGAGATTTATTAGTTAAAACTATCAATTTAAATATTTTTTCGTATTTATACACTTTTATTAGTTATTTGTATCATAATTTGAATTAATTTAATGGTAATAATGTAATTATTATTTATTGAGAAGTATTTAGGAGCGCAACATATATTTGTAAATGATTAGCAATTTGTGTTACCAAGACATTGAACAGGTGTACCTAATAAAGTGGCCAGTGAGTGTATATTGTACTTTCACATCAGTCCCTGCTCTCAAGGAGCTTACAATCTAAGGTCTATAACCAGGGGCGGACTGACAACTCATGGGGCCCCCGGGCAATAGGGGATCATGGGGCCCCTGTGTCCTTGCCCAAACTCAAAAAAGCCTATGAAAAAGGTACCAGGGGCATCTCAAGTTCCCCAATGGTCAGTCCGCCCCTGTCCGTAACCCACATTCATACATATGCTAGGCAGTGGTGTATTTAGGTTTCATGCTGCCCTAGGCAACACAAAAATTGGCTTCCCCCCCCCACGGAGAGACCCTGACACCGACCAACAACTCTCTTCCCCATGAAGAAAGCCTGACATTGACCAAAACACCCCAACCCCACCCAAGAGAGCCTTCCAATACCACTGCCCCCCCATACATTGGCAACCCCCACCCCCACCTTCACAGCTCGGGACCAGGGGTGGACTGACCATTTGGAAACTCGGGCACTGCCCGAGGGCCCGGGGTCAGTAGGTGGCCCCATTAGATGCCCCTGGTACCTATTTCATAGGCTTTTTTGAGTTTGGACAAGGACACAGGGGCCCCATGATCCCCTATTGCCCGGGGGCCCCATGAGTTGTCGGTCCGCCCTTGCTCCGGACATCCTCAGGAACAAGAGTCAGACACCATCAAGCAGCCCGCAGCCTCTCTCAGATCCTACCTGGTCCCTGGTCCCCGTGCTGCTTATTCCATCCCTATATTTGGATCGCACCGTTTACTTGATGTATTATTTTTTAGGTGAGTCGGCTTCATCACATGTGGATAATAAGATTTGTACCACGTGATAGGGCAGTCGCGATGTGTTGGTCCATGCCGTCTTTTTTAACTCTTGATTACAGGCTTTGAACAATGCTGACACAAAGTGATAAAATACTCACCCATTTATAAAGTGTTGCTTCCTCACTGAAAGGGTCAGCAAGGAGTCCCTTCCTCTCTGGTGAGGGAGATTCCTCAGCCTTTCTATTAGCAAGTGAGCGACTCCTCACTCACCCGGCCAAGGAGGAATCACTACTGTATAAACAGATGCGTATTTTCTTTGCATTTTTTGAGAGATATGTCACCAATGCCTGGATGTCAGTGGTGACATACGCCTTATTTCCTTTGTGGTAACCAGGACAGGAAGTGTAGTAAACAACTCCTCACATAAGGGGCAGTTGGCACATAAGCACACAAGCATTTATGTTGTATCCCCATTGCATATGGTCATGTTATAGTTTTGGAGAAATGGACTCCGCTCAAACCAGCCCAAGGAGTCCAGTGTATAGGATGGCCTCAGCCGCCGCTCCAGCCACGCCACTGACGCCTTTCACCCCGCCCACCGTGGCTTGATCACAGAGGCGAGAAGGACCTCTGTGATCAAGCTCTGGTCGGTGGGGTGAAAGGCATCAGTGGCGTGGCTAGAGCGGCGGCTGAGGCCATCCTACACTCTGGACTCCTTTGGCTGGTTTGAGCACCTTATTTCCTTTGTGGCAACCAGGACAGGAAGTGTAGTAAACATCTCCTCACATAAGGGGCAGTTGTCACATAACCACACAAGCATTTATGTTGCATCCCCATTGCATAATGTCATGTTATAGTTTTGGAGAAATGGACTCCGCTCAAACCAGCCCAAGCAGTCCGGCGTGTAGTAATAGTAAAATGTAAAAGTGAGCGCTATCCAATCAGCAGCTAAGCACTCAAAGTAACCAACATAAACCCTACAAATAGAATAGATAAAACAGTGCAGCGCTAAAATTATGAATAAAAGACAGTATTGAATGACAAACTAATATTAAAAGTTTGATATAAATTACAGTCTATGTGACTATAAAGTGCCAGGTGACTGGTTTAAAACTCGATGGTGGTGCTCTGTGAAAAATGGCAGAATTACGCACTCACCAGATGCGTAATAATTATACGCATTAAGTATCACATCCAGAGGTTTCCTCATCAAATATAGGTCTGGTCAGGGTTTAGGTGATCCTCCCTCAGGGTAGTAGTCAGCAAATGCCCGGTAACAGATTACACAGATCTAGGTAACCAGAGGTGCCTTTAAGGCAGTGGTTCTCAACCTTCCTAATGCCGTGACCCTTTAATACAGTTCCTCATGTTGTGGTGACCCCCAACCATAAAATTATTTACCCAGTAATTATAATTCATGAGTGTCGTTTTACCTCCAATACTGCTGCTTTCAACACAGCAGCTGCTTTTAACAGAGTAGCTGCTTTCAACACAGCAGCTGTTTTCTACACCGTAGCTGCTCTTTACACATTGGAAATATGTGTTTTCTGATGGTCTTAGGGGACCCCTGTGAAAGGGTCGCGACCCACAGGTTGAGAACCACTGCTTTAAGGGATGGGTAGAAGAGGCTGCCTGCTTACAGGATAAATTCCTTCTCTGGGTAAGGCAACTGGATCTCAAAAGCGGGCTCTGTAAATAAATACTCCTCACAAGGAGTCAGGGAAGGATGCCCATAGTGTACTGTAGTATTCAAAATCAGATATTTATTAAGTAAAAAGATGGTTTGCAAACATATGCAAGCGAGTAAAGAAGCATCAGGACTGCAGAGATGAACTAACCCTCCAGAGTTAAAGATGGCCGCCGGGCCTCCACGTGGCTCCGGCGGCGTAGCGTCACGATGTCCTGGCTCTTCCTTACGCGATATGTGCGCACGCACTTCATCAGAGTAGGAAACCATTCCTCATCATGCCCCCTGATGCATTTCACCTCGCCCACCGTGGCTTGATCACAGAGGCGAGAAGGACCTCTGTGATTAAGCCCTGGTGGACGGGGTGAAAGGCATCAGTGGCGTGGCTGGAGCGGCGGCTGAGGCCATCCTACACACCGGACTCCTTGGGCTGGTTTGAGAGGCATCCATTTCTCCACTACATAGATGTCACTGGAATCATCCACAGATGCTTCACCCTCTTCCTGTACCGCGTGGGGTGATCTCCTCTTGTTCTCTAGCTTAGAGCAGTACCACAAACCCTTTCACACGTTATAATTTTGCTACATTTGTCAGTTATAGTAAAATCAACTATAGCATGTATTACGAGTAATCATTTAGTGTTCAGAATTAACTTTAGCTGATCTAAAAACTCCCTTCGCAAAGAAGCTCAGCCAGAATCGGAAAACAAACAGTTAACCGCCGTTCTCCTGGACTTGTTCTTTCTTATAAAATGATTGCACCTTACCACTTAAGTCTTTTCTTTGTAAAAACTCTGAGAGTGGTAAAGTAGGAATGGTACAGGCTACTTGCATTATTCATACTAAACTGAGCCAAGAAGATAGTGTTACAGCACAGGAGAATCACCTCTATATCTTAGCACATTACTTCCCGGCACTGCAGAAGCCTCACATCTACTCTGTGACGGTATCGGGAGAATTCCTTTCAGCTTGCAATGCCACAATTTGGATTTTTGCCTTGTTCCTGCGTGGAGACGATCCAGGGCATAAATTAGTCAATTTCTCTTTGGAATCTACAACCTTTCCAGGAGCATTTCGTCAACCAAGATCATTTTGGAAGAACCATCTGCTTGAGGAAATGATGTGTGTCTGGGTCATAACTTTACAACCTTGGCGAGGTAATTGAAGATGTATACTCTACGGCGAACTTTATATTCATGAGCATTTTGAAGTGCTTTGATGGCAGCTTAGAGGGCTGAAGTATTTTTCCTAATTAATGTAAAGGCGTTGGTTGCAGCTAGGTCACTGTTAGAATTCTTTTTTATTGGAGTATCATCTAACAGCATGAACGTTCAATTCTGCAGAGTGTTAGACTTGCCATTTGCCCACTGGGATATCAGCCTCCCGCTGATGTCAATAGACTCAAACCGACAAGAAGCTCTGGGATATAACTTTGAGTGAATCCCTGAAACAGGAACTTTAGCATGAGCTTGGAAAGCTTTCCTCATGGCGGGCAAAAAAGGTGATGCAAAGCCGGCAAAGAGAGGTGGCGGAAAGGAGTCTTCTGCTCCTGCCAAGAGTGAAGCCAAAGGAAAGGATGACAGAAAAAGAGGGAAGGATAAAGAAAAGGAGGACAAGAAAAAAGGAAGGGATGCCAGGAAGGGAAAGAAGGAAATAAGCGATGAGGAAGAGGTTTCTGAGCCAGAGGTTGCTAAACAGCAAAGTGAAGAGAGCAAAAATGAGGAAGAGGAGGAGGAAGAAGACATTCAACCAGCCAGAGCTAGGAGAGGAAGAGACAAGGGTGTGGCGGCCTTAAAAGGGGCTTCTAAAGCAGTGGCGGCTGGCATGAACAAGGGTATGGCAAAGGGAGCAGTAAGTGCTGCCATGGATGAAAAAGCTAAAGAGCTGAAGAAAGATTTCACAAGGGCTCAGCTAAAGGGAGCAACAAAAGCCATGGCGGGGCTGGCCAAAAAACCACCTCCACCAGCCAAGAAGAGGAGTTTAAAGGCCACCTCAAAAATGTTTATGAAATTTAGCAAACTCAAGCCAAAGAGATCCAAAAAAGGGCATTTCAAAGTGGCCTCAAAACTCTTCATGGGATTTAGAAAAAAATTTGCTGCTTCATCATTGTTAGATAAGAAAAAAAAGTCAGCAGCAATGCTGAAAAATACATCAAAGCTCATGTTGGGTTTAAAGAAATCGTCAAAGAAGCAACTGCCAAAACCACCCGATAGTTCAAAGCCGAAGCCTTCATTTTTGCTTATCAGATTGGGGGGCAATACTCCAAAACCTGAACCGCAAGACAAAAAAGGCCCAAATAAGCTGTTTGGAGGCCTTTTTAGTAGGAAAAAGGCTAAACTAAAGTTCAAACCTAGAGCTAAAGTGCTTACTAAAGTTTCTGCAGCCGCCAGTTGGTTGACCAAAAGGTTTCTGTCCAAAAAAAATAGATATTTCCATAATGAAAGAGCCATACAGGATGCTTGGCTAACTAGAATGGGTGCCCAGAAATTGCCTTTTCCTTCAGAGGATGAGCTTCAAAAATGTAGGATGAATATAAAACGGTTCCCTGGTGCCTCCAGGTTCTATGGCCAAAATGAGGATGTGTATGGTCATCCTAAGAACTTTGAAGCTTACCGTCACCAGCGATTTCCAACTCAAAGATATCTGCAAGATGGACAAGGGAAGTATGATGACCCATCAGTTGGCTATTCTGACTACCAAGATGAGGAATATGGGTTTGATCATTATGGCTATCCTAATGAGGAATATCCCTATGACCAAAATGAACAATATTTCCCATATAGTGGAACAGAGGAGCATTATGATGATTATTCTGGGTACCCTATGGAAGAAGATTATACTTCTTACCAGGAGAACATGGAATATTACGATGAGGAGAGTCATCTACTTAAAAGTCGGAATCACTATTTTGATTATGAGGTTGAAGTCCATCATCCACAGAATGACTATTCATCTTATGGCTATGAAGAAAATGAAATGGGTTATTCAGGGGATCCACTGAATCCATATGACCAAAGTGAAAATGAGGAGGACTCATATGGTTATTTTAGTGGGCAAGATCCATATTCTGAAATGGAGGAAATAGATGACTATAATGCATCTGGTACAATGGGTCCAGGTATCTATAGTACATCCCCTTATGCAGAACCCATAAACCCCTATGCTCACCCCTTGGATGATATAATGGAAAATGAGGACTTAGGGGCAATGGCAGAACACAGTGACCAATTCGATGGTCAGGATATAGAAGAAGAAGAAGATTCTGCTATTTTTTCCCGAAACAGGAAATATAAGTTGTTTCCAAGACCTCAGGTAAAACTTTTTGGCCGAGAGAGACTGGACGTTCCATTGCCACCATCTCCTCATATATCGTTTACAGATTTTGATGAAGAAGAGGAAGAAGGTGAAGATGAGCCTTTGTTAAGACCTCGGCAGCGGGAAGCAAGGCAACCATCTACAAAATCCCTTTTTACAAAGTCAGCTCAAAGAAGCTTTGGTCAGCAGCATGCAAGAGGTGTTCAAAAGCTGCTTACAACAAAACCAATAGGAAGAAAATTAAATCCTCCTCAAGACCATTACCAAGATTCAGATTCTCAAGACTTCTCCCCTAGAGCATTTGGTAGTCCATTAGGACAGTTTATGAAAAGGACACTCTCCCCTAAGCCAATCTTAAAGCGCAATGATAGTCAGTCACAAAGGCATCCTGTTTCTCCACCACCCAGAAATCCATTTTCAGAGACTTCCTTTGCCAGAGCACCTTCCCCACAGCCACCTGTAAAACATGTTAGAATCCCTAGCCCTGTCGATGATTACCACAATGCTGAGAAACCTAATGTGCGGCAACTACAGGCCTTGCAAAAAGATTTAGAAAATGAAAGGTCCTCCCCCTTACCTTACCATAAACGATTTGGCCATAAGTTGACTGGAATGGACACATCAAATTTGCCAAGGAAAACTGGGTTATTAACATCGAACAACAACAGCAATGAAACAGACTCTTCTTTACAGCAGTCTAAGTCAAAATTTTCCCCATCACCACACATGCATCCAAGATTTCATAAGCAGCCACAAGATGTCACCATGCCTCCATCACCAAATCTTTCAACAAGACAAAGACCAGTTTCTCCAAAGCCTTCCATGAATGCATTTGGTCTGAACAAGTCCATTATCCTTGGCCAAAATCAGCATAGACCACTCCAGCCAGGTTCTTCGTTTAGGCAAAGAGATCGTTCACCTTCACCTCAAATGAACAAAACTAATTTTCAAAGATCTCCTTCACCAACAAGAACAACCCATTGGGCTTCAAACTCTATTACTCCAACTCCATCTCCTGTAGGAACATTAAACAACACAAATGCTGCACCCCTGTCATCACTCTCTTCTCCTAGACGGGGAAACAGCTTTAGAAATGACCATGGCCAACCTCTAAGCTCTCAACCATCCATTAAACCTAGGGTTGGTCCTAACACTTTGCAGTTCCAAGGAATGAGGAGCAGAGAAGATATCCAAACTCACTCCAGCACAACATCACCCAGTTCAAGTCCACTTCTCCAAAGGTTTGGCAGTATCAGAAATAAAGAGTTTCAGTCACCACCTTCACCACAGCCAATGAAGAGGTCTACTCACAGTTCCAAATTTAATACAGAAAATCTAGCAGCCCACCAGAGATCTCCTGTGGTTGGAAGAAGACAAATAAATAACAACCAAAACTGGGGAAATGGTGAGGAAACACCTAAAAGTTCAAAGACGAATCCTTTTATGAAACAACTTAGGCACACTAGTGAGATGAAACCGCTAAATCCACCTTCACCAAGAGGGTCAATGGCAGATATGTCACCATATAGAGATAACAACATTAATCCTCCACAGCAAATATCCCAAAGAAAAGGAAATATGTATGGAGCAGTTGGTGCCCAATCTGAACAGCCAAATTCACCATTATTGAGGAGACATGACAGCCGTACATCTAATTTGTATCCACCTAGACAAGTGCCAAGCCCTATGCCCAGGCAAAGAAGTGAAAATTCCATGAAAAGGGAAACCTATGATACTTCTTCTCAATCTCTTCCATTCTCCGATACACCAAGATCGCCAGTGATGGGGCGTCATAACAGCATTAGAGGAACATTGAACCATCCTCCGCAATTCCCAGCCTCCCCAGTCTTAAAAAGACAAGGAACTAGAGGTATGATGCCCAGTGAATTCAGTGAGGTCTCCTCTCAGTCTGTTCCATTCTCAGATCAAGCAAAAGTACCTATGATGGCAAGACACAACAGCATGAAAGGGACTTTAAATCGTGCACCAAAGCCCCCTATTTCTCAAATGGTAAACCATCAAGGAAGTAGCCGTTTCATACCCAGTGAATTTAATGAGCCACCTACCCAAGCTCCTCCATTCTCTGATCCTCCAAGGTCACCTTTAATGGGTAGACATAATAGTATGAAAGGCACTTTGAAACGGCTGCCACAACATCCAGTTTCCCAACCGTTAAACATGCAGAGAAATAGTTCTTTTATAAACAGAGATGCTAATCAGGATGCTCTGCAGTCTCACCCAGAAAAACCAAAATCTCCACTCCTGGGCCAATATAATGGCTTAAGAGAGTCATCAGAATTGCCAGCACCAGCAAGTTCAGTTCCTGAGGCCAAAAATCCTTTTTGGAAAAGGATTGGTCAGCCTCTTGTAGGGATGTCTCAAGGTCCTCCACCATCACAACAGTTGTTAGGTAGACAAGAACGTCCTGTGGCTACCCATGTTCCAGAAAAAGCAGCTTCAAATACATTTGTAAAGAAGTTTGGTCAAATGACAGGTAGTATGCATAGGCCAAAGTCTCCACCTTTGTCTTCTCCATCACAAAATAGAACACATTCTCAAGATAAATGGCAGCCTTCTCCCAATCAAACACTGAAGAGGAACCCCATGCCCCATGCAGGAAATATGAACCGTCCAAAGTCACCTTCTCAACCTGCACCAAAGTCTTTAGGTGGTTTCATGGCTGAGTCATTAAATCAAGGAAATCCTGAATCTTCAAAAACAGGATCCACTTTCCATCTAGAATTCCGGGGTTCCCCTACTTTAGCTGGTGCTAACCACTCACACCCCAGGCATCCTCCACCAAGAGATCCACTTACAGGTTATGGACCTCCAAAACAATCACAAATGAGTCATGGACCTCCAAAACATCCAGCAATGGGTTATGGACCTCCAATACAACATGCACGGGGTTATGGACCTCCAAAGCAACCAGCAGACTTCTACGAGGGTGACTTTGAAGATCCTGTGGGAAGATATGCTGTAGTAATGCCCCAAGTTCACAGAATGGAAGCATTCAGAGGACGGGGTAGTCCTCGGGGGAGCCTGAGAGGAAGCCTACGGGGTAGTGTACGAAACCCACCCAGACCAAGACAACATACGGGCAACTTTCAAGAGATGCCAGGTA
>NW_028318445.1:40000-90000 GCF_062004578.1 Staurois parvus | reverse complement strand
TTTTTTTTTTTTTGAACTCCATCCTTCCCTTCAGTTTTTTGCACAGTTGCATGGTCTCCTCTCCTGGACTGAATTTATTACTGATTGCACTGCACATGGTAAGGGTCTCACAACGTTCAAAAGAATCTGCAGCAAGTCAGAACCCAATTCCTTTAAGTGGAGGAATTCCTGCATCTATATCTTTCCTCCCTGGCCTGCCTTTTTTTTTTAATTCTTTTTTGGATTTATTTATTTGAGGTACTTATATAGCGCCGTCAGTTTACGCAGCACTTTACATATATATTGTACATTCACATCAGTCCCTGACCCTCAAGGGGCGTACAATCTAAGGTCCCTAACCCTCAAGGGGCGTACAATCTAAGGTCCCTAACTCACATTCATACACATACTAGGGCCAATTTAGACAGGAGCCAATTAACCTGTCAGCATGTCTTTGGAGTGTGGGAGGAAACCCGCACAGGGAGAACATGCAAATTCCAGGCAGGTGGTGCCGTGGTTGGGATTCAAACCAACGACCCCAGTGCTGCCAGGCAGAAGTGCTAACCATTTAGCCACTGTGCTGCCCAATATGGATTTCAGGTCTTTCAATAATGGATGCTTGTCATCACATGTAGGTGTTATCTAGGGTGGTCTATAGGCAAATATAGCCTGCCTAGGAATACCTATGCTTCACAACTGACATCCATTGATATTTTGCATAACTCCGTCCAAGACCCAGCTCAATGCTTGCCTCAGGGCTGAGGGATCTTGGGAGGAATATTGAAGCAGGGTGCTGTGATGTTTTCAGGATGCTATGTAAAGCACCCTGCCAGCCCCACCCACCAGCCATTTTCTGCCTGCTTTGCATAGAGAACCACAGAAATCCAGTGATGTTGTAAGTGGGTCTGTTAGGTGTGTAATAAACTGGTGTTTTTTTTTTTTTCTTAAATTTAAATTGGCATGTTGATGAAGGGAGAATAGAGAAACCAGGGAAGGCAAAGTAAAGGTAGAGTAAACTTGAATATTCCTAAGTTGTTTTCTGCAGAGGTGAAGATACTGGGCTCCCTGGTTATGGAAGGACTTGGTTCAAGCATCTTGCTGCTAAGGGGAGACCACTGTTTACAATCACAAATGGTGAAGCTGCACCACTGACCGCTTGCATACAAAGCTTTACCTCCACCAGTGACCCACCATTCCCTTCCTCCCACTGACACGTTTCTTCTACTATTGGGGCTGGAGATGGAGGGGCAGAAGACCTCTGAACAGTTTCAAGGATGTGTATGGGGCGACTACTTTTTCCTTCTTGCACTCCTGTGTTGTCCTCTGCGCTCCTGGTGGAGACCACAAGCGGCTGTGCCAACAGTTTGTGCAGGTATGGTCCACTACAGGGGCGGACTGACCATTTGGAAACTCTGGCACTGCCCGAGGGCCCGGGGTCAGTAGGGGGCCCCATGAGATGCCTCTGGTACCTTTTTCATAGGCTTTTTTGAGTTTGGGCAATGACACACGGGCCCCATGATTCCCCTATTGCCCGGGGGCCCCATGAGTTGTCAGTCCGCCCCTGGTCCACTATTGTCACAATCAGGAAGCTGGTCTAAAGAGCATTGATGTGCATATATACAAGGTGTGTTTGCAAACCCTTACATACCCAGTGAAGTGACTGGCCTCGGCTGATACCCAGAGATGAAACAAATCCTTCTGTGTAAGTTGTACCTGTTCATCTGCAGTCCTCTCTTCTTTAGATCAGTTCACAGTCCAGAATTTTATAAAGCTTGTTTGAGCTGTCAGAAAGCAGATGGCGGGGAGCTGATATTACACACTGCAGAACTCAGTGAGGAGAGTTATTGGAGGGAAGGGACACATCCCCCTCCACACAGATACAGAACTGAGGCTGTCACTCACAGGCTGTGTGCTAGAGGTCCCTCTCTTTTTTTCACCATTTTTTTTTTTTTCCTCGTGGTGTCAGTGAAACTTGTCAGAAGTGATTAATGCAGACAGCAGAGGAACGAGACAGCAGACAGAAATGACACTTCCTCTTGGTTCACACTGAATCCGACACTGAAATCGTGCAACTTCACTTGAAGTCGCACGATTTCAAAGACACATGTGGGTGCAATTTCAGGTGCGGCTTTTCTGACATCTGTGCGACTTCATACACCATTGTCTACGAAAGTTGCACCTGAAATTGAAAAATATGGCGGAGGAACCAATTTTTCAGATCGACTCTGACTTTGCGGTACCGCACCGATTTGGAACCGTTCAAGTGCGTGACAAGTCACACTGGTATGAACCAGGGCTTGGTGCTCCAGATTGAAAAAGGTACATACTATAGAGGGATATGCTTTGTTCATATTTCATGTGAGCTTTCAACCACGTTAAAAGGCTGGAGGAGATCAACAGTACGGAGGAGCAAAAAAAACGTTCAATTGTACACCCCTTGAGGGTTAGGGACCTTAGTGTGTACGCCCCTTGAGGGTTAGGGACCTTAGATTGTACACCCCTTGAGGGTTAGGGACCTTAGATTGTACGCCCCTTGAGGGTTAGGGACCTTAGATTGTACACCCCTTGAGGGTTAGGGACCTTAGATTGTACGCCCCTTGAGGGTTAGGGACCTTAGATTGTACGCCCCTTGAGGGTTAGGGACCTTAGATTGTACGCCCCTTGAGGGTTAGGGACCTTAGATTGTACGCCCCTTGAGGGTTAGGGACCTTAGATTGTACGCCCCTTGAGGGTTAGGGACCTTAGATTGTACGCCCCTTGAGGGTTAGGGACCTTAGATTGTACACCCCTTGAGGGTTAGGGACCTTAGATTGTACACCCCTTGAGGGTTAGGGACCTTAGATTGTACACCCCTTGAGGGTTAGGGACCTTAGATTGTACGCCCCTTGAGGGTTAGGGACCTTAGATTGTACGCCCCTTGAGGGTTAGGGACCTTAGATTGTACGCCCCTTGAGGGTTAGGGACCTTAGATTGTACGCCCCTTGAGGGTTAGGGACCTTAGATTGTACGCCCCTTGAGGGTTAGGGACCTTAGATTGTACGCCCCTTGAGGGTTAGGGACCTTAGATTGTACGCCCCTTGAGGGTTAGGGTCTGATGTGAATGTACAATATACAGTTGCAAGAAAAAGTATGTGAACCCCTTGGGATTACGTGGAGTTTTGCATGAATTGGGCATAAAATGTGTTCTGAACGTCATCTGAGCCACAATAGAAGAACACAGTCTGCTGAACATAATACTACACAAACATTAGATGTTGCCATGGCCAACTGAAGCTCCGCAGAGGATGGGTGATGCAACAGGACAATGACCCAAAGCATACAAGTAATTCAACAAAACAATGGCTGCAACAGCACAGAATACGCCTTCTGGAGTGGCCCAGTCAGAGTCCTGACCTCAACCCGACTGAAATGCTGTGGCATGACCTTAAGAGAGCGATTCACACCAGACATCCCAAGAATATTGCTACACTGAAACAGTTTTGTGAAGAGGAGTGGTCCAAAATTACTCCAGATTGTTGTGCGGGTCTGATCTGCAACTACAGGAAATGTTTGGTTGAGGTTATTGCTGCCAAAGGAGGATCAACCAGTTATTAAGTCCAAAGGTTCACATACTTTTTCCTCCCTGCACTGTGAATGTTTACATGTTATGTGCAATTAAACCATGGCCACATCTGTTTGTGTAGTATTATGTTCAGCAGACTGTGTTCTTCTATTGTTGTGACTTAGATGATGTTCAGAGCACATGTTATGCCCAATTCATGCAAAACTCCACATAATCCCAAGGGGTTCACATACTTTTTCTTGCAACTGTATATATGTAAAGCGTGGCGTAAATTGACGTTGCTATATAAGTACCTGAAATAAATAAAAGTAAAAAGTATTTTAGGAAACTATAAGAAGATGCAATAAATGCCATCCAGTTGGGGGTTTATCTCTTCTTTTCCTGCGCAGATCTTAGTTATTCCTGTGTGATATTTTCTAGTATTGTGCCCAGCAGCGTAGTGCTCCTCCATAGCCAGTACTGAGGGCTGTGACCCGGTTTGTTGATGTACGTGTGGTTCTGTGAACGGATTCTGTGCCAGCCCTTGTTCGTTTTGTTGGCACAGAGTAGCCCTTGGCTTTGTCTTGTTGTAGAGTCACCGAGGGATTATTGTATTGTGTTGCTAATCACCACTGAGACTAATTCAACACTCGGTGCACGTATGTCTGGTCGATCTTTCCTGGGCCTGGACCCCTATGATTGTGTCGGCGTTGTTTGTAGCTGTGAATATGACCGGGGACCCGCTCATACCTGGTGCAGCAGGAAATCTGGCAGCTGAAATTTTAAATAAATTCGGAATCCAAGCGGGAGAACTGAATTACTTTGTAATTGCAACAACAGGTGTGTGGACCAATTTTTCGCACACAATGATGAAAAGGAGTATTCCCCAAACATGGTCAGAGATCTCACTGACAAGAAACCCGGATCACATCTAATGGCACGCCACCCGCACTGGGAAACGCAACTGTACTGGGAACCTCGGGCTGCGTTTTCCAAAGTAGTGCAGGGACTTCTTTCCCTGCGTGGCACAGGAATCCATTCAAATGACTGGGCTCTCGTGCCCAATCAAAACACGACCCGCACGGCCGCATAGGTGTGAACCGGGGCTAGTGTTTCATCACTAATGCTGGCCTTACATTGATCTATCACAATAAAAACTTTTTTTTTTTTTTTCGCAGCCTAGAGGTAGAGGGAAAACCTGTAATACAATGTGAATGGACAAATCTGCAGTGCCAGGTATCGTGTTCTGACAGCTGGCCCCCGTGGCTCTCTGTATACCAAAACAACTAAAGCATCCACAGTGGCCAAATGGTTAGCACTTCAGCCTGGCAGTACTAGGGTCGTTGGTTCAAATCCCAGCCATGACACCTCCTGCTTGGAGTTTGCATGTTCTCCCTGTGCCTGCGTGGGTTTCCTCCAGGTACTTTGGTTTCCTCCCACACTACAAAGACATGCTGGTAGGTTAATTGGATCCTGTCTAAATTGTCCCTAGTATGTGTATGTATGAATGTGAGTTAGGGACCTTAGATTGTACACCCCTTGAGGGTTAGGGACCTTAGATTGTACACCCCTTGAGGGTTAGGGACCTTAGATTGTACGCCCCTTGAGGGTTAGGGACCTTAGATTGTACGCCCCTTGAGGGTTAGGGACCTTAGATTGTACGCCCCTTGAGGGTTAGGGGCCTTAGATTGTACGCCCCTTGAGGGTTAGGGGCCTTAGATTGTACGCCCCTTGAGGGTTAGGGACCTTAGATTGTACGCCCCTTGAGGGTTAGGGACCTTAGATTGTACGCCCCTTGAGGGTTAGGGGCCTTAGATTGTACGCCCCTTGAGGGTTAGGGGCCTTAGATTGTACGCCCCTTGAGGGTTAGGGGCCTTAGATTGTACGCCCCTTGAGGGTTAGGGGCCTTAGATTGTACGCCCCTTGAGGGTTAAGGACCTTAGATTGTACGCCCCTTGAGGGTTAGGGACTGATGTGAATGTACAATATATATGTAAGTGCTGCGTAAATTGACGGCGCTATATAAGTACCTGAAATAAATAAAACTAAGGCTGGCCATTATACAATTTTCCTGAGATTTTTGCTTTAGATTTACCAAAAACCATATACTATGAGGTCAAACCTAAACAACACTTTCAATTGTATCCAATTAGGCCGGCTCTTGCACTACATAGTGGAAGGTAAATATAAAGGTAATTGGGCGGAAATTGGTCAGAAAATTGTATAGTGTATGGCCAGCCTAAGGCAGGCCATACACTATACAATTTTCTTTAAAAAAATTGCTGTAGATTTACCAAAAACCATATAATAGGAGGTCAAACCTAAACAACACTTTCAATTGTATCCAATTAGGCAGGCCCTTGTACTACATAGTTAAAGATAAATCTAAAGAATACTGGACAGAAATTTGTATAGTGTATGGCCAGCCAAACCGGATGTTTGGAACACAACTTTCCGCCTGCCTCCTTATATTTGCCATTCAAAAGGTTTCCGGCAGGAGGGGACAACAGGGCCACCCACAAAGGGAATTTTGGCTGGTTCATCACCAAAATTTGCTCTGTGTTTGCCTAGACCCTAGATTCAGCCCGGGTTCACATATGTGCGGTATATAGCATGTGATTCGCACAGAAACCGTACCGCATTCCTGTGCAAATCGCATGCGATTTTGTGTGCGGTGTGTCGGAGCCGTACATTTTTGAAGGGCTCTAATCACACCACACCAAAAAAATGCAGGACCCTTTTTTGGGTCTGTGCTAGAATCGGATCACACGGGTATTCACACCTATGTGATCCGATTCTGCACATCGCACCGTGTTTTGCGGACCTCTTTTATGGTGTTAACATACACACTTATAGCGGTTCTTATGAACTGGGCGTGATTCTGATGTGGTGCAGAATTCGTACCGCATCAGTGTGAACCAGGGTTGATCTCCAACTTTTTAGTGAAGTTTAAATTGATTGGACCAGCGGTGGACTGACCATTTAGAAACTCAGGCACTGCCCGAGGGCCTGGGATCAGTAGGGGGCCCCATGAGATGCCCCTGGTACTTTTTTTTTTTTTTCTTTTTTCATATGCTTTGTTGAGTTTGGCAAGGACACAGGGGCCCCATGATCCCCTATTGCCAGGGGCCCCATGAGTTGTCAGTCCGCCCCTGGATTGGACTAAACTGTTCCAAACAATTACTTTCTATACTAGCTGTGCCTGTATAAGCTGAGGCTACGTACAGCAGCCTTTTTCAACCAGGGTGCCTTGGCAAAATGCCTAGAAATTGGCCAGAAATTATATATAAGACAGTGAGTGGATCAAGACTGCCTTTAAATTACACAGTCCCAGGTTTTCCATTGTGCACCATTACAACCTTCTAGCTGCTGGCATCCTAACACCCAATGGTGCCACCAGTTGACTGGAAGGATGTTGGTCGCCTGCACGGCATGTTTTTGTTTGACCCACCCCCATTCCTCTCTGGGTAAAGCTGAGTGATTGAGAGAAACTGGAGAAGACAAACATTGGAGTACTATTCAGTACCAGTGTGCAAAAGCCTATTTGCCTTGGACAAATAAATCCCCTGTAATGGGTGTCCTACATGTGTGGGTGTTGCTGCATTAGGTAAAACTATTTAAAAAAATAAATAAATAAATAAATATATATATAGGCAGCACAGTGGCTAAATGGTTAGCACTTCTGCCTGGCAGTACTAGGGTCGTTGGTTCGAATCCCAACCATGGCACCTCCTGCCTGGAGTTTGCATGTTTTCCCTGTGCCTGCGTGGGTTTCCTCCGGGTACTCCGGTTTCCTCCCAAACTCCAAAGACATGCTGGTAGGTTAATTGACTCCTGTCTAAATTGGCCCTTGTATATGAATGTGAGTTAGGAACCTTAGATTGTACACCCCTTGAGGGTTAGAGAGTGATGTGAATGTACAATATATATGGAAAGCGTTGCGTAAATTGACGGCGCTATAGAAGTGCCATACATAAATTTTTTTTTTTTTACATTTTTAGAATGGGGTTCCTTGAGAATTGTCTGCCTATAATTTTAAAGGGTGCCTCAAGATTGTTCATAACTTTTAAAGGGTACCTTAACTGGGAAATAAAGTTGACAAAACCTGACATACGGTATACAGCGCTATTTCGGCAGCGGGACGGGAATTTCCTGTTTCACTCCCAGGAAAACATCAAGTTGGGATGAGCGCTGCTCATGCTCAGCCATTCAGAGGGAGATTTGTTTTCTGTGAATGAATACAATGGATAACTACAAAGCTTCCTCTGAATTGCCGAGTCTGGGATTGTGATGTCATCCGCCTGTCTCTCAGCAAATCAGTTTTTTTTTGTATTCTTTCTTAGAATTGAAAGTCGCTGTGAGTGACTAGGCAGCAATCGATTTTGTTCCAGGAGGAAGACGGGAAGTTCCCATCCCACTGCCAGAATGCAGCGCTGTATACTGTATGTAGCTGAGGCTACACGCAGCTTATCCAGCACGCACAGCGGGTGCATCTAGTAGTGAAGGTAATAGTTTGTTTGGACCAGCTTACTAAACCCACAACAGTACAATCAGTCTGTAGATGCAGTAAAGCATGCTGGTTATACTCACTGTGGAACCTAAGGGGTTAATCTTCTGCATTGTGTAAAAATGTTGTTTGATTCTCCCCCTCTGTCCCCAGTTCATCTGATACTACAGAGCTCTAGGAATCATTCTGCACATGCTCAGTTTAGTGTGTATTGAGATAGATATATAGAGAGATACACACACACACACACACACACACACACACACACACACACACACACACACACACGTCCATAAATATTGGGACATCGACACAATTCTAACATTTCTGGCTCTATACACCACCACAATGGATTTGAAATGAAACAAACAAGATGTGCTTTAACTGCAGACTGTCAGCTTTACATTGAGGGTATTTACATCCAAATCAGGTGAACGGTGTAGGAATTACAACTGTTTGCATATGTGCCTCCCACTTGTTAAGGGACCAAAAATAATGGGACAATTGGCTTCTCAGCTGTTCCATGGCCAGGTGTGTGTTATTCCCTCATTATCCCAATTACAATGAGCAGATACAAGGTCCAGAGTTCATTTCAAGTGTGCTATTTGCATTTGGAATCTGTTGCTGTCAACTCTCCAGATGAGATCCAAAGAGCTGTCACTATCAGTGAAGCAAGCCATCATTAGGCTGAAAAAACAAAACAAACCCATCAGAGAGATAGCAACAACATTAGGTGTGGCCAAAACAACTGTTTGGAACATTCTTAAAAAGAAGGAACGCATCAGTGAGCTCAGCAACACCAAAAGACCTGGAAGGCCACGGAAAACAACTGTGGTGGATGAGCGAAGAATTCTTTCCCTGGTGAAGAAAACACCCTTCACAACAGTTGGCCAGATCAAGAACACTCTCCAGGAGGTAGGTGTATGTGTGTCAAAGTCAACAATCAAGAGAAGACTTCACCAGAGTGAATACAGAGGGTTCACCACAAGATGAAAACCATTGGTGAGCCTCAAAAACAGGAAGGCCAGATTAGAGTTTG
Organism: Staurois parvus; assembly: GCF_062004578.1. Taxonomy (NCBI): domain Eukaryota; kingdom Metazoa; phylum Chordata; class Amphibia; order Anura; family Ranidae; genus Staurois; species Staurois parvus. Next base: position 80,934 of record NW_028318445.1, on the reverse strand, counting down.
CCAAACGGCATCTAAAAAAGCCTTCACAGTTCTGGAACAACATCCTATGGACAGATGAGACCGACATCAACTTGTACCAGAGTGATGGGAAGAGAAGAGTATGGAGAAGGAAAGGAACTGCTCATGATCCTAAGCATACCACCTCATCAGTGAAGCATGGTGGTGGTAGTGTCATGGCGTGGGCATGTATGGCTGCCAATGGAACTGGTTCTCTTGTATTTATTGATGATGTGACTGCTGACAAAAGCAGCCGGATGAATTCTGAAGTGTTTCGGGCAATATTATCTGCTCATATTCAGCCAAATGCTTCAAAACTCATTGGACGCTTCACAGTGCAGATGGACAATGACCCAAAGCATACTGCAAAAGCAACCAAAGAGTTTTTTAAGGGAAAGAAGTGGAATGTTATGCAATGGCCAAGTCAATCACCTGACCTGAATCCCATTGAGCATGCATTTCACTTGCTGAAGACAAAACTGAAGGGAAAATGCCCCAAGAACAAGCAGGAACTGAAGACAGTTGCAGTAGAGGCCTGGCAGAGCATCACCAGGGATGAACCCAGCGTCTGGTGATGTCTATGCGTTCCAGACTTCAGGCTGTAATTGACTGCAAAGGATTTGCAACCAAGTATTAAAAAGTGAAAGTTTGATTTATGATTATTATTCTGTCCCATTACTTTTGGTCCCTTAACAAGTGGGAGGCACATATGCAAACTGTTGTAATTCCTACACCGTTCACCTGATTTGGATGTAAATACCCTCAAATTAAAGCTGACAGTCTGCAGTTAAAGCACATCTTGTTCGTTTCATTTCAAATCCATTGTGGTGGTGTATAGAGCCAAAAATGTTAGAATTGTGTCCATGTCCCAATATTTATGGACCTGACTGTATGTAACACTAATTAATATTAATAATTTTTTTTTTTCGGGAGGGTGCATGTGATCAGCACAGGGCCAATCGGCATTGTCCAGACAGAGGGTCAGGGGTTATGCAGCCTCATAGGACAGTCAGAGCAGAATGAAAACTCCTACAAGCTTTAACCAGTGCTTGGCTGGACACTGATAGTCTTCATAAGGCTGCTGTAAAAGTATATAGCAGTTTATATTTACTAAAATAATTGCATTTCCATGTTGTGTGTACTGTGGGAGAACAGGTATAGTGAATGCAGGATCCGGGGAGACCGGGTATAGTGAATGCCGGGTCCGGGGAGAGCGGATATAGTGAATTCAGGGTCCGGGGAGATCAGATATAGTGAATGCAGGGTCCAGGGTCTAGTAACACTTTAAGGGAAAAAAAACCTTGAGGCTTTAGAACCTCTTTAATTCATTTTTAATATTCAAAGCTAAACTTGTCCATCCATTCATGTCTCCGTGCTTTTATTTTGCTGAGAAATCACTTTGAAAAACACCCCTCTAGCATTTCTGGCCATGACCATCTTGAACAAGGGCAGATGATTCAAGCAGCATTTACTTCCTGGTGTGTGTGTGTCCTGAAGACTCCTGGGATGTATGACATCATTTGTCTAGGTCTGGGAACCAGGAAGTAACTACAAAATTGTTAAAACCAGTAAATCGTTTCCTATCTATTTACTAATGCTAGCAGCACAGCATAAGGATTAAAAATAGTCCGTGTTGATTGGGAGAGGGAAGTTCCATGTTTAATCGTTTTTGAGGCTTGAAGTGACTCTGTGTCTACAAGTTGGGGGGGGGGGGGGGGGGGAGAATTACCCTGTGCAAGAACAGATGCCTATTTTTGATATGAAGCCACTCTGGTCCGGTCACGTGATCAGGTCCCATCCCTGGCTTTAGGGTGGAGGAAAGTCAGTGACAGTGGCTGCAGAGCCTGGGTGATGATGTCACCCATAGGTTTACTATGGAGCAGCCATTATCAGTTGTCCCTCCTCTACACTGATGCCGGCACTGGGACCCAAACGTGTGACTGGAGTGACTTCAGAATGGGTAAGTATAGACCTTTTCTTTCACAGGGTAGATAGAATATTTTTAGAATGGGAGTTGTGAGTAGCTTTAGCCTTCGTTAAAATTTTTTACTGGAATTACACTTTAAAGTGAAACTAAGGTCTGTGTTATTTATTTTGAAGAAGAGCCTTAAGTTTCAATTTAACCTGGCCTTGCGCTGTCTGAAATCTTATCTGATTCCTGATGCTATTTATTTTGCGTGCAGCCTGCTGACTGAACTAATAAAATCTTAGTTTATGGCCCCCATTTATATGTCCAGTTTTCCCTGAGGCTGTAGCTATACAGGATAAAGTCCAAGGTAATGGTCATGGGATAAAGAAGTATAAGCCGTTTTCTTTTACAGGGAATTTTTGTATTTGGTTGGGTTGTGGTGTATGGTGGTTTTTTTTTTTTTTTTTTTTTTTTTTGAAACCAGACTATTGGGGAAGAAGTAAAATTGTGGTTGCTTGGGGGCAGCTCTGACAATACTTCGTCCGAAGCTTTAAGCCCTGGTTCACACTGATGCGGTGCGGAATTGCAGCGTTTTCAGTGTGAATTCTGCACCGCATTACAATCGAACCCTGTTCATATGAACCGATGCGGGTGTGTATGTTAAGTTAACAACACCTCGACATCGGTCCACAAAATACAATGCGATGTGCAGAATTGGATCACATAGGTGTGCATACCCATGCGATCGATTCTAGTGTGGACCAAAAAAGGGTCCTGCATGTTTTGGGTGCGGTGCGAATAGAGCCATACAAAATGTGCGTCTCTAATCGCACCGCATACAAATCACATGTGATTTGTACAGGAATGCGGTGCGGTTCCTGTGCGAATCACATGGGATTTACCGCACCGCTGTAGTGTGAACCCGGGCTAAAGCTCTCTACATAGAGATATACAAGAACACAAATGAATGCTCATAGCGATCACAGCCCCCACCCTGTGGCTATGGGTATATTGTATGCATATACACTATATTGCCAAAAGTATTGGGCCCGCCCTCCAAATCATGTGATTCAGGTGTTCCAATCCCCTCCATGGACACAGGTGTATAAAATCATCACCTAGGCATGCAGACTGCTTCTACAAACATTGGTGAAAGAATGGGTCGCTCTCATGAGCTCAGTGACTCCAAGAGTGGTCCCGTGATAGGTGGTCACCTGTGCAATAAGTCCATCCGTGACATTTCCTGACTGTTATAATCCCACTAACAGTTGAGCGTGGAATATTTAGCAAAGTGGAAGCAACTGGGAACAGCAGCAACTCAGCCACCAAGTGGTAGGCCACGTCACATGACAGAGCGTGGTCAGTGCATGCTGAAGTGCACAGAAGTTGCTAACTGGCTGCAAAGTCAATAGCTAAAGACCTCCAAACATCGTGTGGCCTTTTAGATTAGCATAGCTGTGCTTAGAGAGCTTCATGGAATGGGTTTCCATGGCCGAGCAGCTGCATCTAAGCCTTGCATCAGCAAGTACAATGCAAAGCGTTGAATGCAGTGGTGTAAAGCACGCCGCCACTGGACTCTAGAGCAATGGAAACGTGTTCTCTGGAGTGACCAATCGCGCTTCTCTGTCTGGCGTTCCGATGGAAGTGTCTGGGTTTGGTGGTTGCCAAGAGAACAGTACTTTCCTGACTGCATTGTGTCAAGTGTAAATTTTTGGTGGAGGGGGGATTATGGTGTGGGGTTGTTTTTCAGGGGTTGGGCTTGGGCCCCTAGTTCCAGTGAACTCTTAAGGCATCAGCATACCAAGACATTTTGGACAATTTCATGCTCCCAACTTTGTGGGAAGAGTTTGGGGATGGCCCCTTCCTGTTCCAACATGACTGCACACCAGTGCACAAAGCAAGGTCCATAAAGACATGGAGGAGCCAGTTTGGGGTGGAGGAACTTGACTGGCCTGTACAGAGTCCTGACCTCAACCCCATAGAACACCTTTGGGATGAATTACAGCGGAGACTGTGAGCCAGGCCCCCTCCCCCGACATCAGTGCCTGACCTGACAAATGTGCTTCTGGAAGAATGGTCCAACCTTCCCATAGACACCCTCCTAAACCTTGTGGACGGCCTTCCCAGAAGAGTTGAAGCTGTTATAGCTGCAAAGATCGGGGCCAATTTAATATTGAACCCTACGGACTAAGACTGGGGGGGCATTAAAGGTCATGTGTGTGTAAAGGGTGGGGCCAACTCAATATTGAACCCTACGGACTGAGACTGGGGGGCCATTAAAGGTCATGTACATGTACAGGCAGGCGGCCCAGTAGTTTTGCCAATCTAGTGTATAAAAGCATTCACTCTCTGAATTCTTTTATACAATGCTAGGCTCATCTATCATGAGTTGTAGATATTCTCACTTTTAGCTGGGGGTTCCCTGAGACCGTAAAGTTATTTCAACATTTCCTCCAAACTGAACACATTGAGAGTCAGGTCTAGAGTGCCGCTTTAATGCACGAGGCACACAGATACTGTAGCTTGGCTGAGATGCAGCAATGTTTGTGAGAGGCAGTGCAGATGGAGGGAGAGGCTGGGGTGGGTGTCTCTGTGTTGGCTTTCTTCCATTCTTGTCCCCTGACTATACAGCTGCAAGACATTAAACAAGTCTATAAAATGCAGATCATATTAGATTGCGCACTGCGAGGGATTTTGTGATTAATCTGACGAGAGCCAAACCTGAACTGTGCCTGGATTTACAGGCCTGCGTATTAAGGGGAAAACAGGAATGACTGAGCACATGGCGCAGTAACCCATAGCAACCAGTTTGGGGTAGTGGGAATAAAGAAAGGTAAATTCGTTGTCACCCGTTATTGCATTTCTCCTTGCCGTTTGCTGCAGAGGTGAAAATGCCTATTGGATTGTTGGGGGGAGGGGTGGGGGACTAAGGGGACTGGGGATTACCATTTGAGTGGCACTTAAGGCATTGGACCATGTTGAGGTAATTCTGCTTGATAGAAGCCATTGTTATCGAGGATGCGTCTTTCTATTTGTGGTCACTGATCGCATCCCCTGCCTAGGGATTTGGTAAGAAGATTGTGGCCGCGGTGTGCAAAACTTTAAAACTGAACTCCTAGAAGATTTTGTTAAAAAAAAAACAAAAAAAACCCCACCTTTTTAATGGCAGCTACCCACACTTGCTGAAGCAGAACTAAATCCCTGAATAAGTTTCATCCTTCACCAGCTTCTCATCTTCTAGCAGGGTGCCGGGTTTTCAGCCTCTTGATTGGCCAGTGGGGGTGACATCATTCTATGCATGTGCATGGAAGGCAGCCATTCTGGCACAGCCAGCTGTGCCAGGAATGAATAAGCAGAGAACTGTAGGTAGGCAGGCAGGGGCGTATCTACCATGAGGCAAATTAGGCGTTTGCCTAGGGCGGCAATTTTTAGGGGGGCGGCACCCCCCCTCCCAGAAGAAGGGACCTTTTGATCAGCGGCGGACAGCAGGAAGATGGATGTGGCAGGTCGTTGGGGAAGGCAGTTGCAGAGCGATGATCGTGTACCTCTACCTCCAGAGCCAGGACCAGGGGACAGCCTGGAACAGGGAGAGAAGTGGCAGAGAGGAACGAGCCTGGAGGAAGTGAGCTGTGTTGTCTTCTGTGGGCTCTCCCTTCTGTCATCCATCCAGCAGATTACACACTGACATCGTATGGGACTGCACACACATTTCCCCCCATACGATCAAAGAGAGAGATCGATCATATATACATACACACACTTCTTGAAATCTCTCGCTCTCTCATTGGGGGGGGGGGGGGGGGGTTGGGTGGCGCAATATTTTTGTGTTGCCTAGGGCAGCACAAAACCTAAATACACTACTACATTGCAGGTAAGTGTATATTACAGAGGAGACATAGCATGTAACTTCTGCTTGCAGTTTTCTTCAAGTTAGGTTTAGGTCTAGGAGTAGCGGAATGAACTGTCATGAATGTTTACCTTGTTTCTTGCTCTGGCCAGTTCCGCCATTCTCCTCTGTGACGTGGGCAGGCCCTTGTCTTCCTCATGTACAATGCAGGACTGCTGGTCCTGCATTGTAAGAGATTGTCCGTGTGCAACTATGTAGCAAAGCGACGAAGGGAAGAGGCTTCGCAGGACCAGTCATACAGCATGATGGGAGAGTACCAAAGCAACAAATAAGGGAATTTTGTTACAGGTTGTTTTTTTGTTTTTTTGTTTTTTCCCTCCAATTCCTAGGTCTAGCATTTAAATCAATGCAGTGTTGGGTAAAGGGAGGCCTCCCTACAAAGGTACCTTTTTTAGAAAAATCCTGGTGTTTAGTTTTTAAGCTACTTCATTGATTGACTTTTTTCTGTTTGATATCTTCCTGCTATTGGCTGTCTTTTCTGTTCAGTAATCCTATAGAAGAATGCAGCTCACTCAGGTTCTTAGTTCTCCTAAACCCACTGAAACTTTCCCTGCACTACAGGCTGCTCCCTCCTTCAAAACAGAGGTTGGAAACCCAGTGTCAAAGCTTGGTGTTATTAAACCCAAGACCCTGCATTTGCTATATCGGGTCTCCCACAGTACACAGAACATGGAAATGCAATTATTTTAGTAAATAGAAACTGCTAAATACCTTTTTCACATCAGCCGTATATAGCAGTCTTGTGACTTCTATCAGTGTCCAGCAAAGCACTGGTTAAAGCTTGTAGGAGTTTTCATTCTCCGCAGATTGTCCTATGAGGCTTCAGGACCCCTGACCTTCTGTCTCTCTAGCAATACACGCTGAGCATGTGCATCTTGCCCCCAAGACTCTGTTCTATTAGCAGATGGATTGGGGACAGTAGAAGGGGAGGATCCGAGAAGATGGGATCAAACATCCTTTTCACTCAATACAGAGAATTAACCCCTTAGGTTCCACAGTGAGTATAGGAAGCACGCTTTAATGCAGATACAGACTGATTTTACTGTTGTGGGTTTAGTAACACTTTAAGGTGGCCATTCACTAGTAGAATTTTATTAAAAAATTTTCAAGAACATCCTGATTTTTCTACTACAAATTGATGTGTGTTTTCGACTGCGGTGATGAGAGAATTCCAAGGAATGGGATAATAAAAATAAATTATATATATATATATATATATCCCATTCCTTGGAATTCTCTATTTGTTTTATTTTGATTATTATTGCTTTTTTATTTTTTTTATTTTTTTTTTATTATTTTTGGATGAATTTCTAACCGTGTACATGATTTTTGCTTGAGAAATTGCATTCCTTCCAAAATTGAATGTTTAAAAGCAAACACAATTTTGAAGCACTTTTCAAGCGACATTCATTAAGTCAGAGAATCTAGTATATGACCAACTTTAGACCACCGATTTCCTCCTCTCCCTCACGGGACGGTGTTCATACCTGTTGCTTTTTAAGTAATATATGAAATCCCTCCCTAGCTTTACATTCGTACCCCCCTCCACACCAAATGGTCCATATGGCTGCCAGGAGGAAAGAAAAGTACCCGGAAGGGAAACATGTGACTCTCACCCTTCCCTTCCTTCCATTGGAATTGCTAGGCCTCAGCACCATCACATGGCCAGTGGCTAAATGGAATGGATGAAGGAAAGGTATGTGCTGCTGGGGAGGGGGAACATCAAGTGAACCTGTAGCTATGGTCCACTTTAACATTTTTGTTTTCCTGTCCGCCTCTCTTGAGGAAGAATCCTCCCTGCCACAGACCAGCTCTCCCCATAAGATTCTACATGTTGAACTCCAGGTGCAAATATTTCTATTTAAGTATATTCTCAATAGCCACAAAAATCATGAATTCCCTTTGTGCCCCAAATGCCTTTTTTTTTTTTTAGGCTCCATGCACATGGGGCATTTTGATAACGCTGGTAATGTCAGCTTTGTAATGTCACGTTAAAAATGTGAGTTTTTCAGCGTTTTTGTATTGGTGTTTTGCTGGGTGTTGTGGGTTTTTTTTTTTCCCTCGTTTTTTAGGGGTTTTTTTGGATGTTTTTTTGGTCAAAAACAGCCCAAAAACACTGGTTTGCTGCAATTTACTGCATTTTATCTCATTTGCAGTGTTATAGCGTTTTATAGCGTCTAAAAAAACTCCTCTAGAAACCCACTAGTTCTGGGTTTTTGTTTTTTTTCTTTTTTTTTTTCTGCCAAAAAACGTTGATTACATTCTGTGTGCATGGACACATAGGATAACATGCTGGGGAGTTTAATGGCTGTAGAAAAAAACGTCAAAAGCCAAAAACAGCCGCTGTAGAACCATCCAGTGTGCATGAGGACTTGTATACCTAAATATTACATTAAAGTAGCTGTGACATCGTTGCAGTGCTGCACATACATTGTGCAGAGAACAGTGCTGTGGGTGGGACTCAGCAGGCCCCACCCACTACAGGATACCTACAGAAGGGGGCGGAGAGGAGACCAGTCACCCTGCAGAAGGGGGGAGAGAGCACAGTGACCGGTCTTTACCTCTGTTCAGAAGCTTCCTGTAATAAAGTCTCACACTGGATTACTGCACAGATCTGGAAGAAATACACAAAGCGCACCAAGATTCACCCCCGGTTCACACCTATGCGGTCGTGCGGGCCACGTTTTGTATGGTCACGAGAGCCCATTCATTTGAATGGACTCCCATGCCCGTGACACGCAGGGAAGAAGTCCCTGCACTACTTTGGAAAAATCAGCCCATATAGGAACCTCGGTTCCCAGTATGGTTGCGTTTTCCAGTGCGGGCGGCTAGCCATTAGAACGAATGTCACCCGCCCGCGGGTCTGCAATTCTCTGTGCGGGTGGTGCGGCTGCACGGATTTTCGTGCGGATCCGCAGCGGCACCACCCACACAGATGTGAACCTAGGGTTAAGGAGGAATACACAAGACTCTTGTAATTTGACAATATTTGCTTTTCCGGAGTTCAAATTTTTTTTTTTTTTCTTTAGACTGTAAAAGACTCCCTTGTATAGATATCCAAAAGCCCTGAGACTGCTGATGGATGGCTCCATCTTGAATTAGAAGTCAATAGCCCCACCACACTCAGAACTGTCACTCAGCCTGGGATCACAGTGATGTGGTGTGGAATTCGCAGCAGTTTCTGTGCAAATTCTGCATCAGAATCTCACCCCGTTCATGCAAACTGCCGCGGGTGAGTATGTTAACACCCCAAAATCAGTCCGCAAAACGTGGTGCGATGTGCAGAATCACATAGGTGCGAATACCCATGCAATCCGATTCTAGTACGGACCAAAAAAAGGGTCCTGCGCCTTTTTGGCGCAGATGCGGTGCCATGTATGGCATGTGTGCCATGTTCAGTCGCACCGCACACAATTCGCATGTGATTTGCACAGGAATGCAGTGCGGGTCTTGTGCAAATCACATGCAATCTATTGCACTGCATATGTGTGAACCCAGACTGAAAGTAGAAAAGTCTGGTCAAATGATAGCTGGAGTTTGAGCTGGAGCCCTTTTACAGGGTAATTTTAATAGGACTTAGGATGGCTGTGGGAGTAGGTTTTACTATAGTTTAGTATCTTCTCGGACTTCCACTTTAAGTGATACTGCATAGCAGTGGTAGCCAATTAACAAAGTATGGGGGCCTAAAATATGGCCTCTAAAATCTTGAAAGGGCCACATGATATTGTAGATGATGCTGCAGAAGAATGTCATGGACTGTAGGAATGGTCAGAGGATGTTCCACAGTAGTTGGAAAGTCTGAGGACATGTTGTGTGAAATTGCTGATTACTGTTATTAAAGCCCCTATACATTTCAATGCCCTCACTGACTGCTGGGGCTAGAGGGATGCAGTTCAAACACCAAAGGGCTGCATGTGGCCCTCAGGGCTCCTCCAGTTTAAAGGCACATTGCAGGTGAATACAAAATGTATGGAAAGGAGAACATTTGCAAGTAAGCATTTAAAATTCTTTTTTTTTTTTTTTTTTTCTGTGCCTTTTACCGGTCTTTGGAAGTGCATGATCCGGTCACCCAAATGAACATTTTTGAATGACATTGAGGTGCGTAGAGTTTCCTTAGTAACTGCTGATCTACAATTGGTGTAGATTTGGTTGAACGTGCATTTCTGTTTTCCCGCATTGCTGCTGTTTCTAGATGTATCTTCCTCGCTGAGATTTGTCTGTACTGGATGTGTTTTTCCTGGTGCTGGGTGCAGCCGTGTTCCTCCTACACACTGTGCTTGGAGTGCCACTTCCCTGACTCAGCCTGGGAGAGGACGGTGAAGCCGCTGGGAGTGCGAAGTTTTGCCGTACAATGAACTCGTAAACAAAACCTAGTGAAGTTCCCTGCTTGCCCTATCCCCTTCCCTGCCTCCCTCCTCAGGCTCATGCTGTGCTTTATATACAATGCAATGAAAGGAAACCCTTAGAGATGCACAAGGCTGCCATTGCAGTCTGCCTTTGGAAAATGTTAGTCGCTTGGCTGCTTCTGAATACTTTCAGTAAGAGTACATGACCTACCGCAAGTATGCAGCAAGTGAAGCCATAGTAAACTTAATGTACAGCTGTGCTCAAAAGTTTGCATACCTTTGGGGAATTGGTAATAAACCGTATGTGTACCATTTTTAACCCCTTCAAGCCAGCGCCTCTCGGCCCGGTAAGGGTTTCAGGAGGCGGGGCAGGTTTTAGGGTCATGTGACACGCCGTCACGGCGGTCACATGATCGGGAAAGGTCCCGATCAAAAGAGGAGATCGGGACCTTTCCGTGAGTACCGACATGTGTGCTGGGAGCGCGCAGGGCGCTCGCTCTCAGCACTTATGTTCTTTTTTAATAGAACGCAAACGTGCAGCCGCTCGGCGTCTAGGCCCAGATGCCAGGAAGGCCGTACATTTGCGTTCGGCCGGTGTGAAGAGGTTAAAGAACACCTGATTGAGCAGGCAAAACGCATTTCAATTATTTCTTATGGGATTCATATTATGCAACTGTACATTATGATAGAATGGCACAATCCTAAAACAAAACATGGCTACAAGTAAACAAATGAAATGACCCCTATTCAAAAATATGCACCCTGTGTATTGCCCCCTTTTTAGCCTCAATGACGACGTGCGGTCTTTTGTAATAGTTATCTATGAGGCCTGAATTCTTGCGGTTGGTAGAGCTGCCCATTCGTCTTGGCAAAATGCCTCCCAGGTCATTCAAAGTTTTTAGTCGTCTTGCTTGAACCGCACGTTTTGAGATCTCCCTAGAGTGGCTCGATGATATTAAGGCCAGGAGACTGTGATGTCCACTACAGAACCTTCACCTTTTTCTGCTGTAACCACTGGAGGGGCAACTTGGCCTTGTGCTTAGGGTCATTTTTGTGCTGGAAAGTCCAAGAGCTCCCCATCCGCAGCTTTCGTGCAGAAGAATCCAAATTGTCTGCCAGTATTCTCTAATAACATGCTGCATTCGTCTTGCCATTAATGTTCACAAAATTCCCCATGCCTGTAGAGATCCCCCCCCAAAGAAAAAATCAGTGAGCCACCACTGTGCTTCACAGTAGGGATGGTGTTCTTGTTGCTATAGGCCTTGTTGATCCCTCTCCCTCTCCAAACATAGAGCTTATGGTTGTGACTATAAGTCTTCGGTCTCACCAATCTGACTTTGAAATCATGCGACTTCCATTGAAGTCACGCAGTTTCAAAGTTAGATGTTAGTCCGACTTCAGGTGCGACTTGCAGGACACAGATGTCTAGGCAAGTCACACCTGAACTTGCAAAAAGTAGTGCATGCACTACTTTCTAAATCTGTGCAACTCTGAAGCCGGAATTGCACAGATTTGACCGCTTCAATTGCGGACAATAGGGTGCAATTTTTTTTTTTTTTTTTTCATGCAGTCTGAAACCATCAAATCGCATGACAAGTCGCACCAGTATGACCAGGCACTAAAGCTCTTTTTTTGCTCCCAGAGTACAGTGTGCCAAATGCTGTGAGGTATGTCAAGGTGTTGCCGGGTATCTTGTAATTGGGCCTTTTTTGTGACTGACATTGGTGCAGTAAAGGCTTCTTTCTGGCAACTTGGCCATGCAGATCATTTTTGTTTTAAGTATTGCTGTATTGTGTTCCTTGAAACAACCACACCATCTTTTTCCAGAGTAGCCTGTATTTCTCCTGAGGTTACCTGTGGGTTTTTCTTTGTATCTCAAACAGTTCTTCTGGCAGTTGTGGCTACAATCTTTCTTGGTCTATCTGACCTTGGCTTGGTATTAAGAAGTGGAAAATTCAGGGAACTTTTTATAAGTGACTGAACAGTACTGACTGACATATCCAAGGCTCTGGATATCTATTATTATTTTTATAATTTTTTTTTACTATCCTTTTCCATCTTTATAAAGTTCCATTACCTTGTTACACAGGTCTTTCAACCATTTCTGCTCCCCATGGCTCAGTGCATCTACGCGAGAGCTAACAAACTCATTGACTATTTATGCACACACTCTAATTGCAATCTAAAAAGTCACAGATCTGGGAAATTAACCTTCCATACGATGGAACCCTGGATGACAAACTGGCTAACGCGTTTCGAGGACACAGCCTCTTCCTCAGAGTGCTGAGAGAGGTTGTATCCTTTAAACGCGTTAGCCAGTTGGTCATCCAGGGTTCTATTGTATGGACTCAGATGCTGCTTGGATCTATTATCTTAGGTTTGATATGCCTGTGTTTTTATGTCCATTGTGAGTATAATACTTACCTTTTGTTCTTTCAATAAATATTTTAAATGACAATGCACTAGGTCAGTGCGCCCTCTTTTGTTTTTCTATTTGCATTATGTAAACTTTTGATCAGGGCCATTTGAGTGGTTTTTCTATATTGTTATGATTTAAAAAAGGACCAAACAAGTGTGATAATAAATGGCTTCATATAATCCCTATTCAGCCCTCAGCCTCCCCACCCAAAAAAAAAATTAAAAGCCAGCAGTGATGTCCTCACTCTGAGCCATTCTTCATTTGGCTGTTGGGTGCTGGCGCCGCCATCTTGACTAAGGGAAAGCAACCGTGAACTCTTGCGACTTCACAGCCGGTTTCCTACTGCGCATGCATGAAGCACAATGCACTTTGTAAACGGGCCACAGTCCCCTGGGACCTGCAAAGTGCCCCAGAGGGCTGCAGGGGGAGGGGGTCTTACTTCTGGCTCAGTTCGCTGTGGTAGCAGAGGGGGGGGGGGGAGGAGACAGAAAGGGAGAGCTTCCTCTTTTGGGTGGAACACTGCTTTAACGAGAGAGAGAGAGACAGATATTTCCCCTGCCAAATGTGTTTTTTTTTTTTTTTTTGTTTTTTTTTTTCTTTTTCCCCCCTGCCTAATGTGGTTGCCTATCTCCGTCTTTACCTTCTTTCCTTTTTTTCTCTTGTACGTAGGAGGGATTGGAGCAGACAGCCGCCATGTAAGGTTCATCCTTGCTTTCTGTACCCTGGTAATACCAGCCTGTTAAGAAGAGCTTGGCTGTCACTTAAGGGGGTGCTTGTTCCTGTACAAAACTGCAATATAGTGTGCCAATCCATGTCTCCTAGGTGTAGCCCCCAAAGCTGATGTTTCCGGCCACAGCCTCCACATTACTTAACCCCACTCCTGAATCCTTCACAATGCTACCTGTGAGAAGTGGTACAGTAGGGATTGTCAATGCCCAGCAAGAGCACTTGTTCAATGGGGAAACCTAGTTTCGTCAGCCAAGCCGCATGTGAGAATCTGAACGGCACCTGTGGCTTGAGCATTGGTGCACAAAACGGGAAGTAAAGGCTGAAACATGCATGGAGGTAACAGAAGTTTTGGGAAATTATTAAGAAAATAGTTGAGCAATTCAGCCACAGAGGCCATTCTCAGCGATAATATTTTTTGATGAGAATTTGGTTCTGCTTTTGTATCTCCTGACCAGTAGCTCTATTCTAGGTCATTCAATCCTATTTGGATCTGCATCTTCTTTCATAGACATCCAACCAATGGCATTCATTTGCCAGTTATGTTGCTGGCAGATCAGCAGGCTGAAAATGAAGGCACAAAGCGGCTCCCTTCATGCCAACTTTCATTCTTTCCTAGCCTGTTCTTAACCTCTTCACACCGGCCGAACGCAAATGTGCGGCCTCCCGGCATCTGGGCCTAGACGCCGAGCGGCCGCACATTTGCGTTCTATTAAAAAAGGACGTATGTGCCAAGGGCGCTCGCTCCCAGCACACATGTCCGGTACTCACGGAAAGGTCCCGATCTCCTCTTTCGATCTGGACCTTTCCCGATCATGTGACGGCACAACACATGACCCTAAACCCCGCCCTGCCTCCCGGTTTCTGAAACTCTTAAAGGGCCGGGAGGCTCCGGCGTGAAGGGGTTAAATATATACTTATGCCCCGTACACACGATAAGAAGATCGTAGGAAAAATTTTGCGGAACCGCTGATCGAATGATTTTCTCTTCGTTGATGAGCAGGATGTTTTAACCGAACACGATATTGTGAACGAAAAAGTCCGGGTGAAAAATGTTGCCGTTTCGCATAGGAACGACCAATTTTCTATGCGGTGGTATGCCGGTTGTACAAAAAAAAAATCTATCAAGCATGAGCGGAAACAGAAGATGACCCGGATGTTTATGTCCAAGGAATCTTCATAAACACGAACGAAAAATCCAAATGTTAAAAAAAGATTGGCCTAATGAGATCATGAAAGCAGAATTCTGCATATTATATTTTATGTATCACTATTCATGTATATAGGTCATGTAATAAACAATATTATACTCATTGCTGGTAATCGTGTATATCGCTCGTTCTGGCTGGAAGGGCGTGGCTACAAGGTCACACGCACGCCGCATCACCATCACTTCCACTTGTACAGAAGACGTCAACACTACATATTGCCCAACGAATGATATATATATATATATATATTTTTTTTTTTTTTTTAAGATTGGTTAATGTGGGGCCACGATTTCGACCAACGAATGAATGCCTCTTGGTCATCGGATGACCGATCGGTCAATTTTCTAATCGTTTATTCCCACCTTAAGGGCTCATTCACACTAGTAGAGCGATCAGCGTTGGATTGCTCTTCAGAAAGCGGCGTACTGCTCAAACCCCTTGATCCCTGCACTAATTATTATTATTATTATGTTATTATACAGGATTTATATCGCGCCAACAGTTTGCTCAGCGCTTTACAATATAACGGGAGACAATACAGCAACAATACAGTTCAATACAAGAGGGATAGGAGGGTCCTGATCCTCGGATGCAGTTGTGGGGTGCTTGCAGAGCAGCCCTATTCTCTTGAATGGGATGTGTTTGGCAGGCACTACGCCTGCTGAAAGGGACAGGGGATATAATCCTTGCCGTAGCTGCAAAGCAATGTAGGTGTGGCATGTGTATACCCCTGGCCGATGCCTCTGCAGCTAAAGCGGTTAGCGGTTGGGGGGGGTACAAAAAAAAAAAGGTGTCTAAATTGTTGGGTTTTTCTGCCCTCCAACCTAGCGTGTGAACAAGCCGTTAGAGTTCTTTGAGTGCAACATGTAACCGTCATTTTATCAAAAGCTGATACTAATTTTAGTAAATGCTGGAGGGGTAAAACCCTGTGATGGTCTCTTCTAGTTATTGGGACCTCCCATTGATGAGATCTTAGATTGTAAGCTCCCAGGATCAGGGCCCTCCTATCCCTCTTGTATTGAACTGTATTGTTGCTGCATTGTCTCCCTTTATATTGTAAAGCGCTGAGCAAACTGTTGGCACCATAAATCCTGTATAATAATAACTCTTCACACTGCCACCACCGCCTTTTACAGAGAAGGAAACTCACAAATCCTAGCAATAACACTATGATTTTAGCATAAGCGTCTGCAACACACACTGTCACCACAGACAGGGATATTCAGAGGATTAATACAAATCCTGAATAATAATAATCTGTGTCGTGTTCCTGGGTCTGCACCCCGGCTGTGCCTGTTATGAGAACGTCCACCATCCTGCTGGAAATATATTGTATATTCTGGTGAATGCACTGGGATAAGGAAGAATCTAGGTGTTTTAACATGGTGGTGTGTGTAGTTTTTTTTTTTTTTTTTTTTTTTTTTTTTTCTCCACAGGCGGTACCAATCTACTTGCTCATTGCAGCAGCCAGTACAGACCCTCCTGTTCACAGCTTGATATTACGTCTCATCTGGTGTATAGGGGATGCTGCTCTTCATATTATGGAGAATGTAACCGTAGAAGCTGGAAGGACCTATTAACACTGTTGTGTTGCGGCAGGCCATTTAAATGCATGGGCTGGCAACGCAACGCAACATCTAAAATCTGTCCTGCATTGTGGGTCTTTGTTTTTGTAGTTTTTTTTTTTTTTTAAATGAATACCACAACGCATGGTATCGTATTGTGATGCTCCACCATGCATGTGCACTTGAGCACATTAAAATGTATGTTAGCTTTGTCATGCATTAACTTTTTTTTTTATTTTATTTTTTTTTTTTTTGTGCGTTTCAGTTAAAGAAGCCAATTGAAATGGACAACATGGTGCCTAGTAGTGGATTACGGTGTGTCATGGTGCACTGGAGCTGCGATGCCTTAGTGTGCTTATATGCATTAACAGGCATGTCAATGCAGCACATGTCACCGCAAAAAGGTATTGGCCCCACCACATAGAGGCGGGCAGGTATACCCAATGCTCGTAGGTAGGCGAGAACAGAGTTGGGACTTAGGTTTTGGATACTGCAAGTCAAATCTCTCTGCTCTATTAGAAATGGGCTAATTGTCTAGATCACCTAAATCCTAAATGTCACTTGTTGGCGCACTGATTAATGATCCCTGAATGGCTCCCTAGTTTTCCATTTTTTTTTTTTTTTTGGCCCTGAAGTGGTTAAGTCTAAAGCAGCCACCGTCCTCCCATTTTCCCTGCATCCCCCTTTAGCAGCCCCCTCTTCCTAGGGGGTCATTGTGCTCTCCTTTTTTTATTTTCTCTGATCTCTCCAGGACCATGCACACAGGCAGCTTAGAGCCTCCCTCACCCCTCCTCCCCCCTTTTGGGTGTATTGTACTCATCCGCTGTTTCAGTTGGGAAGACAAAAGCCCCATTTTCCACAGCTCTGTATTAGATGTTTTGTGGGAACAATAGTCTGCCCTAAACTTTTCCCATCCCCCCCTCTTCTGATTCCACTCGGTTGTCACAGAAGTTGCAGATTAGGGGATAAGGGAGGAGGAAAGGAAGGGGGGGGGGTGCGCTGTACTTATTCTACTCTAGAAATAATAGCTCAGATATGAAAAGCTTTATAAAAACTTCCTCTGCCCTTAAGAAAGCCTCTATACATCCTCACATTTTTTTTTTCCCTCCGGCGTCCGCATTGTAAGGATGCGGCTGTTTTTGTTTTAGGCTTCCTCGGGCCAAACCCAGAATTTTTTTCTTTTTAAAGAATGGGCCCTCTTGGGAACAACATCAGAGTGTCAGCTGTGCACGTGTTTTGTGCTGCAGTACTAGATTGGATTTTTAGAACTTTTGAAGTAGGTGGTTTAAAGTTCTGGTAGGTGTGTGTGTGTGTGTGTGTGTGTGTGTATATGTGTGTGTTTTTAACTTGCCAAGAGATTTGTTATTCTGTTGAGCTGGTTTAGAGATTCACAAACTCCTGCCGCACTGCACAGTGTATCACCATTTACTTGTTTGGCTTAGCAGATTCCTGAGTGTTTTTTTTTTTTTTTTTTTTTTTTTTAAGCCTGCCTACTAAACAGTACAGGTGGACCTCGGTTTACGAATTTATGCGTTCTGCAGGACGTTTCGTATTGCGAAAAATTCGTACACCGAAACGCGTTTTCCCATAGGAATGCATTGTAAACCAATTAATCCGTTCTGGAGGTCAGAAAAAAGTTTAAGTATTTTATCTGTTCAAAACTTTATAAAGTGCACTTTAAAGGCATAAATACTGTACAGGGACATGATTAAAAATTAATTTGTAAATGCATTAAAAACCAATTAATCCGTTCCAGAGGTCAGAAGTAAAAATAAAAAGTCTTATCTGTTCAAAACTCTTTATAAAGTGCACTTTAAAGGCATAAATACTCTACAGGGACATGATTAAAAATTAAAGTGCACTTTATAAAGAGTTTTGAACAGATAAGACTTTTTATTTTTACTTCTGACCTCCGGAACGGATTAATTGGTTTTTAATGCATTTACAAATTAATTTTTAATCATGTCCCTGTACAGTATTTATGCCTTTAATTTGTAAATGCATTAAAAACCAATTAATCCGTTCCGGAGGTCAGAAGAAAGTAAAAAAAAAAAAGTCTTATCTGTTCAAAACTCTTTATAAAGTGCACTTTAAAGGCATAAATACTGTACAGGGACATGATTAAAAAAAAATTGTAAATGCATTGAAAACCAATTAATCCATTTGTATTGCGAAAAAAATTCCTAAACTGAGGCATTATTTTCAATGGATTTTCAGTCGTAAACCAAAAATTACGTTAATTCGAGATATTTTTAAACCGAGGTACGCCTGTAAATTGATGGCATTGCCCGAGTCTTTAGTCAGATATGGGGCGGATGCTGCCCCCCCCCCCTCCCACTCCCTGGCATTGATTGCTAGGTTGCAGACAGCAACACTGCACAGCATCAGTAGTTGCTGGGACACAGGTGGCAGGGCTGCACAGCTTCATTGGTTGCTAGGATATGGGTAGCAGGGCAGCACAGCCTCATTGGCTGTCATGGTGCAGGCAGCCACTTGTACCATAACAACCGATGATGCTCTAGAGCAGTGGTTCTCAACCTGTGGGTCGCGACCACTTTGGGGGTCGAACGATCCTTTCACAGGGGTCCCCTAAGACCATCAGAAAACACATATTTCCGATGTGTAAAGAGCAGCTACTGTGTGGAAAGCAGCTGCTGTGTTGAAAGCAGCAGTATTGGAGGTAAAAACGACACTCATGAATTATAATTACTGGGTAAATAATTTTATGGTTGGGGGGTCACCACAACATGAGGAACTGTATTAAAGGGTCACGGCATTAGGAAGGCTGAGAACCACTGATCTAGGGGCTGAACATGCATTGAGGATGAAATGTCTGATATGGACACTCTAACCTCATTGCCCTCCCGCATTTCCATGTTAGCCACCTCAATTGGCCGCATGGGCGGCGCAGATCTGGTCAGGTGCCGCGTAGAAACTAAAGCAAAAGTGGAGTTGCCATCCTGGCTACCCTTTCTGGCAGGGGTTTGCAAGTCCCAGGGTTGGCAGAACAGAATGGGATCTTTTGTGGGGTAAACATTTTGAGCTGATCTGTTCGGTGTGTAGAAGTTCAGATTTAAAGTGGGACTTTTAAAGGTCTGTATGAATACATTCCTAACATGCTAGAAGAAGTATACAGCAAGACTGTAATTTAAAGAAAACAACCTAGATCCTTTTTGAAGGCTAAAATGCAGCCAACCAGCTTTTTTTTTGTTTTTGTTTTTTTTTCTTAGCAAAAAATGTATTTATGTATGTGTGGAAAAACACGGCTAAACGCTTATGCAAACACTCAGAAAACCGTGCGTTTTTAACCTGACTCTACACAGCTAACGCTACCAGCGTTCTTAAAATGCCCGTGTGCATGGAGCCTAAAATGTTGTTGTACTTCCCAGCATCTTCTGTATCAGACAGTAGGGTTAATTTTGCAAAACTGGAGGGTGCGCAATATGGTGCAGCTATGCATGGTAGCCAATCAGCTTCTAGCTTCAGCTTGTTCAGTTTAAGGCTACGTTCACACTAGCTTTGTTGGCAAGCGGCAGACAGGCGTTTGGGAAGCGTTTTTACCGCTTCCCAAACGCCTGGGAAAATTCTGCACATTGCAGCATATAGTGCTGTTGAAACGGGAACGTTAGCGTCGCGGCAAAACGGACGCCTCTGGTCGAGTCAGGAGGAGATGAAGCCTCCTATTCAGGCCTATGGTGCCGCTCCGCAAACGGCCGGCGTGTGCGGTTGCGAGGTGTTTGCAGAGCGGTAACACCATTCAAACTTCATTATAGGCATTTGTGGGGCGTTTTTTAGCTTTTAGCTTAGCGACCGCCGCTAAACCGTGCATGCGGCGTTTTCAGAGTGTTAGCGCTCCACAAATTCCAGACCAACGCTTGTCAAACGCTATAGAAGCGTTTGGCAAGACTTGGAAAAACAGTCAAGCAGGGGCGGACTGACAACTCATGGGACTCCCAGGCAATAGGGGATCATGGGGCCCCTGTGTCCTTGCGCAAACGCAAAAAAAGCCTATGAAAAAGGTACCAGGGGCATCTCATGGGGCCCCCTACTGACCCCAGGCCCTCGGGCAGTGCCAGAGTTTCCAAATGGTCAGTCCGCCCCTGTATTCAAGTGTGAACGAGCCCTAAAGCAGAGCTTTGGTCGTTTTGTAAAAATTAAGTCAGCAGCTACAAAAACTTTAGCTGATGAATTTTAATAAACAGACACTTACCTGTCCCCGGATTAAGCGGTGTCCTTACCCGAGGGGGAGCTAAGTACAGTCTTCAGTCTCCGGCGCTGTCATTTTAGCTGTGGGCACCTGGTTGTGACCGTTTCCGACTTCACAGCCGGGTGCGCACTATGCATGCGCGAGCTGCTCTCTGTGATTGGTCCTGCAGTTTTCTTGAACCTGTGCTGTGTCCCAAAAGACGTATAGGGAGGGGGAAATGAGCACTTTCCCTCAGAGTGCTTGGTTGATCCAAGTGGAGGTGGGAGCGGGTACCTGTCAAAATCAGGTACCCTCCCAAATAGCAAGGGAAAATGTCACCAGCACACCGAGGACCACCAATATGGGTCCAAAGATTTTAATGAACGATCACATAGTTACAGCAAGGCAACGTTCCGCAGTCTCGCAGAACCCTTCATCAGGCATGTCACGTGAAGGGGTCCTGCGAGACTCCGAAACGTTGCCTTGCTGTAACTATGTGATCGTTCATTAAAATCTTTGGACCCATATTGGTGATCCTCGGTGTGCTGGTGACATTCTCTTTTGCTGATTTTGTTCGGTTCAAGCTGACGGTCGCTGCGTCACCCACTTATACACACCGCCATTTTTAACGCAGGAACGTGTGCGTTTGGATTGTACACTTACCCTCCCAAATAGATCACCAAATATGAAAGAGGGGGGGCCTAAAGTGGAACTTCCTCTTTTGGGTGGAGTTCCACTTTAAGCTGTGACACGAAGTCCTGAGGCGATTGTAGCCGTATTAGTGCACTTGCAACAGAAACAATTGAGTACTGACGTGATCTGATTTATTTTTTTTTTTATTTGCACTATCATACAATTTTCAGGACAAGCTTTCGGGGGTATGTTCCCTTCTTCAAGGTCCAAGCAGTACTCTGTCCTTGAAGAAGGGGACATACCCCGAAAGCTTGTCCTGAAAATTGGATGTTATGCAGGCCATAGGCGGGTCGTTTATCGGGCTAATTTTCGTCCGCGCGAAAAATCGGCTGATATTCACGCCGTTAGTGGGGCAATGCCATCGGCCGTTTTTCGTGGATCTTTTCATTTCTTTTTATCGGTCATGCTGGAAAATCCACGAAAGATGGCCGTTTTTCGTAGACATTTGGTGGCAGCATCGGCAACGACTGATTTTTCGTTTATCGGCCGACCATTTGGCCCGTCTATGGCCAGCCTTAGTGCAAATAAAAAAGTATCACGGACAGTACTCAATTCTACAATAAGTCCTGGAAGCTGATTGGTTTCTGTGCAGAGCTGCAACAGATTTTGCATGCTCCAGTTTTAGTAAATCAATACCAAGGTCTACCATGGGACCCAATGCATTCCATGTTACTTTTCAGATCAAATCAAACCAGTGAAAAACTTCTGTCCATGATGACCCTGCATGCTAATCCTTTCACCGCTATCATACCAGTTTTTGGGATGTTGGACAATTAAAGCCGACATAAACCTTGTTTTAAATTAAAAAAAACAAAACCCAAAACACTGACCAGCAGGCTTTTAATGACTGAAGACTTTATGGGGGGAATTTGCTAAAATTGGTGCACACAGAATCTGCTGCAGCTGTACATGGTAGCCAATCAGCTTCTAACTTTGTCTTCAATTCCAAGCTTTGACCGTAAAATCTGGAAGCTCATTGGCTACCATGTCCAGCTGCACTAATTTTAGGAAATCTCACCCTGTATGTCTATTCCTGGTTCACACTGACGCGGTGCGGAATTTGCAGCGTTTTCAGCGCGAACTCCGCACCGCATCACAATCGCACCCCCTTCGTACGAACCGATGCGGGTGTTTATGTTAACACCCCAAAATCTGTCTGCAAAATGTGGTGTGATGTGCAGAATGGGATCACATAAGTGTGAATATCCATGCGATCCGATTCTAGTGCAAACCAAAAAAAGGGTCCTGCGCATCTTTGGTGCGGTGTGAATAGAGCCATACAGAATGTATGGCTCCGATGCGGTTCCTGTGCGAATTACATGCGATATACGGAGCCGAACGTATGTGAACCCGGGCTAAGTGTAATTGATTTTTGCATCCCACATACCCCTACACCCCATCCAAGTTGTTAACCCCTAATAAAAACAACAAAACCAAGCTCAAGGACTGATTACTGACTACTACACATGAGGATACAAAATGTACGGCTCTAATTGCAACGCATACAAATCGCATGTGATTTTTACAGGAATGCGGTGCGGTTCCTGTGCGAATTACATGGGATTTATTGCAGCGTTTGTGTGTTTTTTTGTTTGTGTGTGTTTTTTTGTTTGTGTGTGTTTTTTGTGTTTGTGTGTGTTTTTTGTGTTTGTGTTTGTGTGTGTTTTTTGTTTGCGTGTGTGTGTTTTTGTTTGCGTGTGTGTGTTTTTGTTTGCGCGTGTGTGTGTTTTTTGTTCGTGTGTGTGTGTTTTTTGTTTTTTTTACTTTTCTCTGAGCCGCACATTCTCAGCACAATTCTGTGGCAGGCCAAAGCAACACCCAGTCAATATTAATGGCCAAAGACTCTGAACCCCGAGGAAGACCTGGTGATGAGGGCAGTGTGGATGTTGCAGCGCTGGAGGGGTTTGCTTTGTAGGTAAGCATTACATAATGTGCAAATATGCTGTTCAGACTTGCACATCATGCTCAAAAGTTCCAGGGGTCTTTTTATTTATTTTTTTTGGTGGATTACTTCTGCTTGGACTTGCTGATTTATTTTCTTGATTGTGCACGATGTCTGTAGCCAAGAACCACCCAAGCATAGGACAATATACACAGCAGATGGTTGAATCCAAGACCCCAGCGCTGCAAGGCAAATGTGCCACCCAGCAGCCCTGCTAGGCTTTCTCTGACTTGCTGAAAAACTAACCCCCCCCCCCCCCCGCATGTAACCAGCTCAGAAAACATGGGGCAGTTTTTTTAGTCACCATTCAGAGGCGGCTGTGTATACAATAAACTCTTGTTGGTAAGCTGTGACCCACAAATGTCTCATGCGCTACACTGATGAATCACTTGATAAGTCTTGACTGCTTCCTATGAATATGGCTGGGGGAGGGGGGGGGACTGTTTTGTTTTTACCTCTCCAGCACCCTGGAAGTTTTCTGGCTGCGCTGAAGTTGGCAATGATTCACCCGCCTCCCTCCCTCTCAGTTCCCTGGTTGCAGGGCTGACATCCATAAGATTCGTTTTTGATAATGACTTGTCTGTACAGTGCATGACGGGGGGGGGGGGGGGGGAGCGCGGCGTTTGCTGTAATTAGAATCAGACTGTTGCCCAAGATAATTGATGCATAGCGGATGCAGCTGCTGTGATGTCACCCGATGTGAGGAGAGCATCCCTCCGCTTGCACCTTGAAGGATTTAGCTTCTCGGCGGAGGAGAGGGCAGCGGTCCAGATCCCTCCGGTCCCTGTATATTCCTGTTATTTATTTCACACATTCCTTAAAATCCTTGCAGTGCTGGAAGCTGCCCATCTCTTGTATACACAAGCTAGAGATTTAAAGGGTCAGCCTACTTAGAAGTGATATTTCAGAGTCAGATGGCTTCTGGCAGGTGTCATTGGCCACAAGTGTCTGATATCGGTGCCGCTTTGGCAACTCCATTCCACCTGCTGTGTTCCCTGACCGCGGATCTCCATCCATTTATTCTAAAGTAACTGCACTGCCATTGCCAACTCGTTCGGATGTTGCCTGTTCCCTGGCTATTACTCTGATCTGTGTTCCGTGCTTGGCAGACCGTTAGGAGCCGGCTGGATTAAACCCCCTGGCCTCTGCGTACTTGTGTATCAATGTATTACAAGGAGGTGAAGCAGGAGGATCAGCATGATTGCAAAGGGAACCAGCAGCTTCAGGAAGGAAGCAAAAGCACTGAAATGCTCAATTTTATTTATATATATATATATATATATATATATATATATATACACCGCAGGCTATCCCCGCTTCAGTCTATCTTGAACTCTGCGGCCAGACTCATCCACCTTACTCACCGCTTCATATCCGCCACCCCCCTCTGCCAATCCCTCCACTGGCTTCCGATTGCCCAACGCATAAAATTCAAAATGCTAACATTGATGTATAAAGCTGTTTATAACACTGCCCCAAACTACATCACCGATCTGGTATCCAAATACCACCCAAAACGTACTCTCCTCTCCTCACAAGACCTCCTTCTCTCTAGTTCCTTGCTCTCCTCCTCCCATGCCCGTCTCCAGGACTTCTTCAGGGCTTCCCCCATCCTCTGGAATTCCCTACCCCAATCCATCAGGCTATCACCTACTCTCCTCACCTTTTAGGTGTACTTTGAAAACCTATCTCTTCAGGGAAGCCTACCCCACCCTCCAGCTAATTACTGAACTCCTCCACTCTTTCTACCACTCCATCCCCCACAGCTATTTCCTCCTGTACCACTCTCCCCTCCCTCCTAGATTGTAAGCTCCAAGGAGCAGGGCCCTCGAACCCCTCGTGTATTGAAACTGTACTGTCTCGTGTACTGTCTCCCATTGTAATGTAAAGCGCCGAGCAAATTGTTGGCGCTATATAAATCCTGTATTATAATAATAATAAAAAAAAAAAAAAAAAAAAATATATATATATATATATATATATATATATATATATATATATAATTTTTTTTTTTATACCAGTTGACTGGCTGTCTCTGACTTCAGTATTTTTAAGCCTCTGACCTTGAACAAGCATTAAGTCTCAACTTCTGGTCTACATACTTGTTCCAGGTCAGCAAGTTAAAGTCTGGAAGCCGCTGGATCAGCATAACAGTCGGAGAACTACTGTTTTCAGCAGGGACCTCTGTATTCTCACTTTGTTTTTTAAGGAGGTCTGTCATGGCAGTGATTCCTCACTTAAAGTGTGTGTGTGTAGCCAAAACTTGTGTTTTTTTTTTTTTTTTTCCCATTAGGGAGATTTTCTTTGTGTTTTTTGTCCCAGATATGTAACGGGAAGTGAGAAGAAATCTCTACCAAGTGAGGGAATTTCCCATTTTAGACAGTTGTCACTTGAACAGGTGTCCCTATCGGAAGATTTCCCTTCACCCCCTAAGCCTTGGTTCATATCTACGCGGTTTTCTGTGGCCGAATCTACATCTGCACAGGAAGGGGGACTGGGAGACTAGTGGGAGGCTGGTTCTAATCACCCTTGTTTGGGATTAATGGAGGGGACAATTGGGGGTGTATTAGGCAGGATGGGTTAAAAAAAAAAAAATACTGTATATTAACACCTTCCCCCCCCCCCCCCCCCCCGGCCTATAGCAGATTGACAGCCGGGCGGGACACTGTGAAAATGAGCCGCAGGGCCGTGTAGCGGCGCGATCTGTCACCTGCTATATCCGCAGGACACAGCTGATGACACATCACTACACCGGCCTGTTGCTAGTGTCATGTGAGTCCTGCGACCAATCACAGCAGATCACATGTCAATTGTATACAATGGATGGCTTCCTGTCATACCATCCATTGTACACAATTATGTTGTCAGCTGTGACTGCTCAAGGCAATCACATGATACAGACAGGGCCAATTACAGCCTATCTGTATCATGTGATCAGCTTTGCCCAATCACAGCTAATCACAACAAAAGACTGAATGAATTAGTTTCGTTCGGTAACAATGATTGCAAATATCAATGAAATACATCGGTATTAGCAATCATAATGTGCTAAAAAAATAAATGAAAAATCCTGATCACTTGCCCAGAGTAGTTCAATGTTACTATGGTAACATTGTATTGCTTTGGTCACAGTGTGCTGAAAAAAATAAAATTGTAAAAAAAGAAAAAATGTAATAAAAAAAAAAAATAAACATATGAAAAAAATCAATTTTTATTATTATTTTCACCAAAGAAATGTAGCAGAATAAATTTTTTCCTAAATTGATGAAGAAATGTTATTTATTTGCAACATTTTATAACAGAAACAAAAGTGAGTTTTTTGTTTTTTTTTTTTTTTTCTTCAAAAGTTTCATGTGTTTTTTGTTTTATTTAGCAAAAAATTTAAAAACTTGGTTATTAAATGCCACCAAAAGAAAGCTCTATTTGTGTGAAAAAAATTATACAGGTACAGTGTTGCATGACCGCGCAATTTGTTGTTCAAAGTGTGAAACCGCTGAAAATTGGCCTGGGCAGGAAGGGGGTAAAAGTGCCCGGTATTGAAGTGTTTAACATGTAAATAATGTAGCAAGTGGAATGAGACTCCATCCTGTAAAGGAGCAAAGCTGAAATGTCTGACTGTGAATTGTCCTCCTGTAGCTACAAATGATGCGAGTTTCAGCCTACAAACATCCATCCGTGACTAATTTTTGTTTTCTTTAAAACTACAAATACAAATCATACATGTAATTGACGTGTAGCAATGCATCTCCCCACAGACAGTCCAGCCATTAGTGAATATTGCAGAAGGATCCTGAAGCTTGTACATATTTACTACAAGTATTACTAAACAAAAAAATTGTTTTTGTTGTTTTTTTTTTTTTGTTTGTTTTCTCGAACACTTGTAGATAAACACGTGATTAAGCCCCAGGATGTTATTGCAACAGCCGACATGGCTTAAAGTGTTAGTGGGTGGATAGATTGCTGCATGAAATTGACATACCCTCCTGTTTTTTGCCTTTTAAAGATTAATTGCAGACTGTCTCTCGCAGGCCTCATTTAGCCTATGGTGTCTGTTAACCCAGAACAATAAGCTGGGGGCCTAGTGCAGCATTAAGGATTTCCCTTTCTCGTAAGCTACAGGCACACTTTTTACATACATGTGAGGATTTTATGGCTGGCTCTTACATAAACTGTCAGGGGTAAGTTCGTGTTTCTGAAGCTTAAGGCTGGCCATACATTATACAATTTTCTTGAGAATTTTGCTTTAGATTTACCAAAAACCACATAATAATAGGAGGTCAAACCTAAACAACACTTTTCATTGTATCCAATTAGGCCGGCTCTTGCACTACATAGTTGAAGGTAAATCTAAAAGAAATTGGGCAGAAAATTGTAAGAAAATTGTATAGTGAATGGCCATCCTTAGGTAGTGTGAGGGCTCGTTCACACTTGACTTTTTTTAACTCTTGCCAAATGCCCCTATAGCGTTTTACAGGTGGTAGACAGGCGTTTGATGAGCTTTAAAAATGCTTCCCAAATGCCCTATGCGCAGTTTTGAGGCGATTGATAGGCGTTTGCCAAGCGTTAAAATTGCACCACAAACGCATAATGAAGTTAAATCTCCCTCCCAGATTGTAAGCTCCAAGGATCCGGACCCACCTATCCCTCTTGTATTGAACTGTATTGTTGCTGTATTGTCTCCCGTTATATTGTAAAGCGCTGAGCAAACTGTTGGCGCCATATAAATCCTGTAGAGGTAATGCAGCTATGGGAAACCAGCAAGGTGGAAGATGCCAAATCCAATTCTTGGGTTCAAAAGAAACAACCCATTCCCAATACAAAGGAGAGAGATAAAAATGCACAAGGCATTTTGGGGGCGGGTTTACACAAAATCCCCCATCATCAGGTTGGAGAACAGGCTAGGCCTTAAATCAAAAATTGCTGTTGCTTACACCAAACTGCTTGTCTCACTAGTAGCATTCCCTTTGCATTACCTCTTGTAGCCATTACAATGTCAAATGATATCTCTTGTCCCCAAAGGATTTTCTATGGGTGAGCAGATATCTAGAGAGTCCAGCTGGGGAAGGTTGACACTCTTTTGATAAGTCTTTGTGAGAGAGGACAAAGATGCAAATTACCGTGAGTAACTTGTCATTCTAGTCTGTCATAGAAGAACCCAGCTGTGTCCTTCCCAAACCAACACATTGTTGGAAGGTAGTGTTGGCCAAAAGCAATATGTTTATTAAGCTTTCACTAATGCCTAGTACACACAATAGAAAATTGGACGAAAAAAAAAATGTATGTATATATGTTATATATATATATATGTGTGTGTGTGTGTGTGTGTGTGTGTGTATATATATATATATATATATATATATATATATATATATACAGTGGGATCGAAAGTTTGGGCACCCCAGCTAAAAATTTGTATTAATGTGCATAAAGAAGCCAAGGAAAGATGGAAAAATCTCCAAAAGGCATCAAATTACAGATTAGACATTCTTATAATATGTCAACAAAAGTTAGATTTTATTTCCATCATTTTACACTTTCAAAATAACAGAAAACAAAAAAATGGCGTCTGCAAAAGTTTGGGCACCCTGCAGAATTTATAGCATGCACTGCCCCCTTGGCAAAGCTGAGACCTGCCAGTGTCATGGATTGTTCTCAGTCATCGTCTGGGAAGACCAGGTGATGTCAATCTCAAAGGTTTTAAATGCCCAGACTCATCTGACCTTGCCCCAACAATCAGCACCATGGGTTCTTCTAAGCAGTTGTCTAGAAAACTGAAACTGAAAATAGTTGACGCTCACAAAGCTGGAGAAGGCTATAAGAAGATAGCAAAGCATTTTCAGATGTCAATATCCTCTGTTCGGAATGTAATTAAGAAATGGCAGTCATCAGGAACAGTGGAAGTTAAAGCAAGATCTGGAAGACCAAGAAAAATATCAGACAGAACAGCTCGCAGGATTGTGAGAAAAACAATTCAAAACCCACGTTTGACTGCACGATCCCTCCAGAAAGATCTGGCAGACACTGGAGTTGTGGTACACTATTCCACTATAAAGAGATACTTGTACAAATATGGTCTTCATGGAAGAGTCCTCAGAAGAAAACCTCTTCTACGTCCTCACCACAAAAATCATCGTTTGAACTTTGCAAATGAACATATAGACAAGCCTGATGCATTTTGGAAACAAGTTCTGTGGACCGATGAGGTTAAAATTGAACTTTTTGGCCGGAATGAGCAAAGGTACGTTTGGAGAAGAAGGCGCACAGAATTTAATGAAAAGAGCCTCTGTCCAACTGTTAAGCATGGGGTTGGATCAATCATGCTTTTGGTTGTGTTACAGCCAGTGGCACAGGGAACATCTCGCGAGTAGAAGGAAAAATGGATTCAATAAAATGTCAGCAAATTTTGGATGGTAACTTGATGCCATCTGTGAAAAAGCTGAAGTTAAAGAGAGGATGGCTTCTACAAATGGATAATGATCCTAAACACACCTCGAAATCCACGGGGGATTACATCAAGAGGCGTAAACTGCAGGTTTTGCCATGGCCTTCACAATCTCCTGACCTCAACATAATTGAAAATCTATGGATAGACCTTAAAAGAGCAGTGCGTGACAGACAGCCCAGAAATCTCAAAGAACTGGAAGACTTTTGTAAGGAAGAATGGGCAAAGATACCTCAAACAAGAATTGAAAGACTCTTGGCTGGCTACAAAAAGCGTTTACAAGCTGTGATACTTGCCAAAGGGGGCAGTGCATGCTATAAATTCTGCAGGGTGCCCAAACCTTTGCAGACGCCATTTTTTTGTTTTCTGTTATTTTGAAAGTGTAAATGATGGAAATAAAATCTAACTTTTGTTGAC
Source organism: Staurois parvus (assembly GCF_062004578.1). Taxonomy (NCBI): domain Eukaryota; kingdom Metazoa; phylum Chordata; class Amphibia; order Anura; family Ranidae; genus Staurois; species Staurois parvus. The sequence goes on along the minus strand of NW_028318445.1, from coordinate 51,174 downwards.
ATATTATAAGAATGTCTAATCCGTAATTTGATGCCTTTTGGAGATTTTTCCATCTTTCCTTGGCTTCTTTATGCACATTAATACAAATTTTTAGCTGGGGTGCCCAAACTTTCGATCCCCACTGTGTGTGTGTGTGTGTGTGTGTGTGTATATGTGTGTGTGTGTGTGTGTGTGTGTATGTATATGTATATGTATATATATATATATATATATATATATATATATATATTATATACACACACACGTGTGTGGAGCACAGTGTGTTACTGCAGTTTTTGGTGCATTTGTTGCACTAGGGGGTGCCTTTAACATGGAATGACAACATAAACACATTGCACATTTGTGTTTCTGAAATGCATGGCAAAGCATGCACTTTTCTGTGCAGTTTGCCATGCGTTTGGAAACATGAATGTGAATAGAGCCTCGTTGTGTAACTGCATCAATTTCACTTTCAGGTCCCATTCACACTGACCCCCGGTTCACATCTATGCAGCCGCGCGGGCCGTGTTTTGCACGGGCATAAGAGCCCGTGCCCGTGACACGCAGAGAAAGAAGTACTTTGGAAAACGCAGCCCGCATGGGAACCTTGGTTGCGTTTCCAGTGCGTGCGGCGTGCCGTTAGAATTAATGGCACCCGCCTGCGGGTCCGCATTTTTCTGTGCGGGTGGTGCAGCTGCACGGATATTCGTGAGGATCCGCAGCGGCACCACCCGCACAGATGTGAACCTAGGTGAGAGTAACATATTTTTCCAGTAACACACATAGGGCAGCCCGTTGATTTCAGTGACATGTGCTACACGTGTCAAAGTAGCTAATGAGACATTTTGGCGTGTTGCACGTTGCACTTTTTTTTTTTTTTTACTACGCGTTTTGCTGTATTTTTTACCTGCTTTTTCATGTGGCAAAATGTTTGCTTGTTTTTGTTTGGTGTGCCATTGACCATCAATGACACTGAAAGTGTAACTAGTTAATTTTAGATGTATAAAGGTGACCATACACTGTGCGATCTCCTTGTAGATTTTCCAAAACGTTATAATAGGAAGACACCGCATCTATCAAATCACTTTGTATCCAATCAAGCAGTCCCTTGCATTACATCGGGGGGGGGGGGGGTGTCCCATGGGCTGCATTGTGGGCCCAGGGAGTTTAGCATGTGGCCTGAGCCCATCTGTAGAGAAGCTGGGTTGCCAGGCAAATGCACGTGGGGAGGGATTCCTGGGATGCTGTGATAAAAAAAATAGTTGATGGGTGCGTGTATGAGGTCGGTGCAGGATGTGTGCTATTGAGATCAGCTGGTAATCTCCTTCCGGGGTCCTAGTGGCTGCTCTGTCCTCGTCTACATTCCGAGAATTGAAAAAGCTATCTAAGAAATTTATCGAAGGCTAAAGTTAGGCCTTGTTCTCCAGATCGATGAGAGATTGTATATTTTTGCAACTGAAGTACACTAATGGTATATTGGTGCATGGGGGAGTTGGATTTTAGAAAAAAAATAGAGAACTTAGCCTTTAAATCAGTGTGGTCATCCCAGGTGTGTATGAGGCCTTTGTGCTCCAACAGTGGGAAGCCAAGGTCAATGGACCAATTATCATGATGGAAGAGAGACTGTCTTTGTGCTTCAAAAGATAAGAATGTTTTATGAAGATGAAATACCTCACCATTACACACCGATCTGGAGAAGACGTTTGTTTTCCCCACTAATGAACAGATGGTTCTTGTCCTGTGTAACTGCCAGCAACTTCCCACAGAAAAATGGCTAAAAATCTGTTTATATGAAATGTTTTAGTAATTGAATAATGTTATGGCCTGTTTCACTGAACCTTTTAATGGGAACAATATCTTCTGACAAGGGTTCCATGGGTCCCTAGGGTCCTCCAGAGGTTGTAGGAGGTTCTTTTGACAGCGGGCAATTCCAGACTCTGTTAACCACTGACACCAATGATTTTTTAGCTACTAGATCTTCCTACTGACCACAGTGTAAGGAGCATTACCTTCAATTGACCACCAGTGTAAGATGACCCTTCTGCTGACCTCCAGTGCAAGTGTGCCCTACTAACTTCCACTGTAAGATGACCCTTCTGCTGACCTGCAATGCAAGGTTAGCATTCCCCCCTGGCAGTACTTGGGTCATAGGTTCAAATCGCCGCCACGGCACCACCTGCCTGGAGTTTGCATGTTCTCCCTGTGCCTGCGTGGGTTTCCTCCGGGTACTCTGGTTTCCTCCCACAATCCAAAGACATGCTGGTCGGTTAATTGGATCCTGTCTAAATTGTCCCTAGTATGTGTATGTATGAATGTGAGTTAGGGACCTTAGATTGTACGCCCCTTGAGGGTTAGGGACCTTAGATTGTACGCCCCTTGAGGGTTAGGGACCTTAGATTGTACGCCCCTTGAGGGTTAGGGACCTTAGATTGTACGCCCCTTGAGGGTTAGGGACCTTAGATTGTACGCCCCTTGAGGATTAGGGACTGATGTGAATGTACAATATATATGTAAAGTGCTGCGTAAATTGATGGCGCTATGTAAGTACCTGAAATAAATAATACTGGCCCAATCAGCTGTGGCTGAGGCATTCCTTGCCCCGCAGCTGCATGTGTGCAAAGGAGCTGGGATGCTAGTGACATCATTGACCTAATATTGGCAGATTAGGTCAGTGATGTCACCAGCAATCCCCGCCCCTTTGTGTAGGGCGAGGAGTGGCCCGGCTGCAGAGGGTTAGGCTAGCACTGGATGTACCCTTCCCGGTTCCACATGAACCCAAGCTCATCCCTGGCTCATTCCTAACTGGCAGGATCACTAGGTATTAAGTTTTTAAAAAGTCTCAAGATTGAAACTTTTGTTAAAATGATTTTTGAAGTTGAATTATTATGTTGCTTATATGAGATTTTGAGATTGTGTTTTACCTATTCGAATTGTTTTCTGCTATATAAATTATGCCAATCTAACTTATTAATTGTTTTTGTTTTTTTTTCTCTCCTACAGACCGTGGAACATGGATTCCCTAACCAGCCAAGCTCTCTTGCCTTTGACCCAGTGCTGCGGATCATGGCAATTGGTGCCAAATCTGGAGCTGTTAAAATGTATCCTTTAATCATAACCAAAAAAAAAAAACCTAGAACAAATTGGGAGACAGCAGACGGAGCATTTTATTGGAGCTTTTAGCGGTCATTTAAATAGTTTGACATCCCTTGCTAATCTTTCCTTTGTACTGGCAGTGCTATTGTATATGTCGGTCTAATTTTTGGTTTGCTGTCAGCTGCGGTTTCACAGGTAATTGCATTCAGTAACACCTAACAAGGGGGAGGGTGTGGAGGAATTGCTGATCCCTGATTTTTCCCAGAGGATAGAAGAGTTTCGAGTAGAGCCGGTCTCTCTTCACGTTTCCGTGTATGGGAATTTTTTTATTTGTTCAGTCTTTTCACTTCATTAATAAAATTGTATGAACGTGGGGTTCGGATTACTTGTTTTTGTACAGATTTGCTGTACTGAAAGGGCTTTTAGATTCACGTTTTGCACTGATGAAAACAAATTCTTCCCATTGTGTGTCACAAAGTCCAACTCCCGCCAAAGTTGCTTTATCTGGTGGAATATGTCTTGCTTAGTAGGGCTAAACCCTAGAGGGGTGACATTTAGGTTGTTACAACACTGTTACCCCCAGTTCACATCTATCCGGCCATGCGGGCCGCGTTTTGCACGGGCACGAGAGCCCATTCATTTGAATGGATTGCCTGTGACACGCAGGGAAAGAAGTTCCTGCATTTCTTTGGAAAATGCAGCCCGCACGGGAACCTCGGTTCTCAGTATGGTTGCGTTTTCTAGTGCGCACGGCTTTCCATTAGAACTAATGGCACACACCCGCGGGTCCGCATTTCTCTGTGCGGGTGGTGCGGCTGCACGGATTTTCTTGCCGATTCGCAGCAGCACCACCCGCATAGATGTGAACCTAGGGTCATAGAGAATTGTCTAGTTTAAGTCTATGTTCACATCTGTGCGGGTGGTGCGGCTGCAGATCCGCACGAAAATCCGTGCAGCCACCCCACCCGCACAGAGGAATGCGGACCCGTGGGCGGGTGCCATTTAGTTCTAATGGCATGCCTCCTGCACTGGAAAATGCAACTGTACTGGGAACCGAAGTTCCCATGCGGGCTGAGTTTTCAGGAGAAGTGCAGGGACTTCTTACCTGCGTGTCACGGGGAACGGGAGTCCATTCAAATGAATGGGCTCTCGTGCCCGCGCAAAATGTGGCCCGCATAGCCACATATATGTGAACCGAGGATTATAATACTTGAATTTTTATATCTCTGTGCTGCTGATCTCCTGCAGCCTCTTTTTAGCCTCTTCCTCTCTATGTGCACTCTTTCCAGTGTTAGGCTGCATATAATTTCTCTAGATTGACTTACTGATTGCGACAGCAGTGGACCATGCCTGTGCAATGTGTTGACAAGGTTGCAGGTTGTTTCTTCAGGGGGGCATGTGACAGCGTGACAACACAGAAGCACTTTTTATTTAAAGCGGAGCTCCACCCAAAAGGGGAAGTTCCGCTTTAAGGACTGCTCCCCCGCTCCTCAAAAAGGATTGGCACCTTTTGGGGGGCGAATACCTGAATTTGACAGGTACCCGCTCCCATGTCCGGTCCGATCACCTAGGCGTTCAGCAGCGGAAGGTGTTCTCTCTCCCTCCCTGTAGTCTTTTGGGACATGTGACAGGTCCCAGAAGACTACAGGACCATTCATGAAGTGCAGCACTACTCGCACATGTGCAGTGGGTACCCGGCTGTGAAGCCGCAAGCTATCACAGCAGGGTGCCCACACTGAAGATGCCGGCCTCCTGGAATACAGGACGGCCGGTGAAACGGGCTGTGGGGGACACACCACGGGACCGAGGGACAGGTAAGTGGCTGTTTTTTAAAAGTCAGCAGCTACAGTTTTTGTAGCTGCTGACTTTTATTTTTTGACAGTTGAGTGGAACTCTGCTTTTAATTTCCCCTGCCCTCTTAAGTGCTACCCACGTGATATAAAACGTCTACATGCCCCTGTTAAAATGTCAGGTTTCTGTGATGTAAAAAAATAATTTCAGAACTTTTTTCCACCTTTTTTAATGTGACCTATAAACTGTACAACTTAATTGAAAAACAAACTGAAATCTTTTAGGGGGGAGAAGTAAACCTAAAAAACTAAAATAATGTGGTTGCATAAGTGTGCACACCCTCTTGTAACTAGGGATGTAGCTGTGTTCAGAATTAAGCAATCACATTCCAAATCATGTTAAATAGGAGTCAGTACACACCTGCCATCATTTTAAAGTGCCTCTGATAAACCCCAAATAAAGTTCAGCTATTCTAGTACGTCTTTCCTGTCATTTTCTTAGTCGCATCCTACAGCAAAAGCCATGGTCCGCAGAGAGCTTCCAAAGCATCAGAGGGATCTCATTGTTAAAAGGTATCGGTCAGGAGAAGGGTACAAAAGAATTTCCAAGGCATTAGATATACCATGGAAGACCGTGAAGACAGTCGTCATCATCAAGTGGAGAAAATATGGCGCAACAATGACATCACCAAGAACTGGACGTCCCTCCAAAATTGATGAAAAGACTAGAAGAAGACTGGCCTGGGAGGCGGCCAAGAGGCCTACAGCAACATTAAAGGAGCCGCAGGAATATCTGGCAAGTACTGGCTGTGTGGTCCATGTGAGAACAATCCCCCATATTCTTCATATGTCTGGGCTCTGGGGTAGAGTGGCAAGATGGAAGCATTTTCTTACGAAGAAAAACATCCAAGCCCGGCTAGATTTTGCCAAAACACATCTGAAGTCTCCCAAAAGCATGTGGGAAAATTGTGTTCTGGTCTGATGAAACCAAGGTTGAACTTTTTGGCCATAATTCCAAAAGACATGTTTGGCGCAAAAACAACACTGCACATCACCAAAAGAACACCATACCCACCGTGAAGCATGGTGGTGGCAGCATGATGCTTTGGGGCTGTTTTTCTTCAGCTTGAACTGGGGCCTTAATCAAGGTAGAGGGAATTATGAACAGTTCCAAATAACAGTCAATCTTGGCACAAAACCTTCCGGCTTCTGCTAGAAAGCTGAACATGAAGAAGAACTTCATCTTTCAGCATGACAACGACCCAAAGCATACATCCAAATCAACAAAGGAATGGCTTCACCAGAAGAAGATGAAAGGTTTGGAAAGGCCCAGCCAGAGCCCAGACCTGAATCCAATGGAAAATCTGTGGGGTGATCTGAAGAGGGCTGTGCACAGGAGATGGCCTCGCAATCTGACAGATTTGGAGTGTTTTTGCAAGGAAGAGCGGGCAAATATTGCCAAGTCAAGATGTGCCATGCTGATAGACTCATCACCAAAAAGACCTGAGTGCTGGAATCACATCAAAAGGGCTTCAACAAAGGATTAGTGTAAGGGTGTGCACACTTATGCAACCATATTTGTTTTTTATTTTTACTTCCCTCCACCTAAAAAGATTTAAGTTTTGTTGTTCAACTGAGTTGTACAATTTATATTGACCACTTGCCATCCGCAGATAGCCAAATGACGTCTTTACCGCGGCCGGCCAATTCTGGGAGGGCGTCATATGCCACCGGGGGGCGTTCACCCGGCGATCTCCATGATTGCTGTGTCCTACGGACACCGCTGATCACGTGAGGTGGTAAAAGGCCAATCACAGCGGCCTTGTACCACGTGAATCTATATGAAGGTATTGCCTTACTTTTATGTGGTTTCAGTTTTTTTGTTATTTTGTGCACAGATTAGAATCTGTAGAATCCAACTGTCCTCTGTATATGGCTGGCTGGAGAGATAATATTGAAAAGTAAAGTAGTCACTAGTTGCGACTACACTTTTCTAGATTTCTTTTAAATGGACAGCTCTAAATGTTTTTTTGTTTTTTGCACAGGCATCTTCTTGGATTGATGGCTCTTGTAGGTTGATGGAATTTGTTGGTGGGGGAGCAGTGCAAATTTTTTTTTTTTTTTTTTTTTTTTTTTTTTTTTTTGGTGTCTCCTAAGCAACTGTCCCCTGAATAGCTCCTCTCTGTTCAAGCACAAAGGGAATGGAGTGTGGCCGCTCTCTCTGTTGTCCAGCTGAGCGCTTTAAGTGCCAGTTGCCACGGCGATGCTAGCGAGCATCTCTGGGGAAAAGGGTTTTTTTTTTTTTTTTGTTTTTTTTTTTTGTTTTCCAGTCTGGATTCTGCATAGGATGGCATTGGTATACCTGGGATTTACTTGCTTTGCATAAGATGTTTGTTTCTGGATACCATAGGCCAAGAGAACACAAACGGCATTGTCTATAGAGGTTGGACATTTCCCTTCCCACTGTGTGTGTTGGCCAGTTGTTCCATCCCCAGTGATTTGCTGGAAGCCACCTGGGGTTGCATTTTACAATTGATTAGATCTGGTGGGATCTACTTGGTGTAGTAATGTGGATGTTTGGCTGATACTGATGGGCATGAGTAGAGTGTCTGTTGAGGAGATATGATCATCACTTACAAACCTGTAAACCTTGGGGCTGTCACATACCTGATGATGGATCCTGAGATGCAGATGAGGGCCTCCCTTGCGGCTCTGGCTCGGGGGCCCTGGTAAAGTGACAGGGAGTCCCAGAGCACAAGTGCCTGCTGGGAATCCATGGACGGATGTGCGTCAGGAAATGCAGGACCGGCTGGAGGAAGGCACACTGGCAGAGGTGTAGGGTACTCGGGCAGATGTGCAGGGGCAGAATACTTGCAGGATCAGAGTAGGCAACATCAGGCGGTCCAGTTCAGCAACCAGCGGGCAAGGTAGACAATTGGCAGGCAGAAGAAAAGTCGGTGGGCAGGCAGAGGTCGAGGCTGGCGGCGTTCTAGGTCAATTGACAGGGCAGGATCAGTAAGGCAAAACAAATGGCAGAGTATACAGGAACACAGGATAAGGACCAAAAGCAACTGCAACAGAGTCTCATCCAAGTTTAACCAATTCCATACGGGGCAATTTTACCCCTTCCTGCCCAGGCCATTTTTCAGGTTTCAGCGCTTTCACACTTTGAATGACAATTACGCGGTCATACAACACTGTACCCAAACTAAAATTGTATCATTTTCCTCACTCAACTAGAGCTTTCTTTTGGTGGTATTTAATCACCGCTGGGGTTTTTATTTTTTGCAAAATTAACAAAAAAGACTGAAAATTTTGAAAAAAAAACACGTTTTTCTTTGTTTCTGTTATAAAAGTTTACAAATAAATAATTGTTCTTCATAAATTTAGGCCGAGATGTATTCTGCTACATGTCTTTGGTGAAAATAACCCAAATTAGGATGTATTTTTTAGTTTGTAGGAAAGTTATAGAGTTCACAAACTATGGTATAGATCTGAATATTGATCAATCCTGAAGTACTGACAGCCAATCTAATTTCTTGAGGTCCAAGAATGTCAGAACAGAGTAGACAGTCCGACGTACTTCATAAGAGGCATGGCGAGTTTTTTGAAGTTGTATTTTTTTTTTTTTGTCATAATTTTTCGGAAAATGAAAAAATAAAAAAAATTATTTTCACTATTTTTGTTCACATACTGTCACCAGTGCAGTACAGCATCATCATATAACTGGCATGGCGGTGATCAGGGACACTGATTGGTGACAGTGTGAAAAAAACTAAAATATATATATATATATATATATATATATATATATATATATATATATATATATATATATATATATAATTTATTATATAATTTTTTTATTTTAAATATTTTATTAAATTTTTTTTTTTTTTCTTTTTTCATATTTCACTATGTCCAAAGTAGTACAATGTTACCATAGTAACATTGTACTACTTTGGGGAAGTGATCAGTATTTTTTTTTTTTTTTTTACACAATTTGCCTGTACCAAAGAATTACTTTGCTATAAGCAAGCATTTACCTGAATGACATTCATTCAAGGTTTTTTTTTTTTTTTGTGCTTCGCTGTGATTTGGCCACAGCTAATCATATGACATGTGCATGTGATTAGCTGTGACCAATCACAGCTAAACACTAGTATACAATGGATGGCATGAATGAAGCCATCCATTGTATACAACTGTCGTGTGACCTGCTGTGATTGGTCACAGCAGGTCACATGGTACCGGCAACGGGGGCCGGTACTCAGATCTGTCATCGGCTGTGTCTGAGGTACACGGCCGGTGACAGCTTGCGCGGTTCTGCAAGCGCGCGAACTGCGCATGTGCAGGAGGACGCCATATGGCGGCCTCCCGGAAAGGTAATGCATTTTTGCAGAGGCCATTTGGCCATAGGCCGGGCGTCAAATGGTTAAATAGCCCGCCCGGCGCGAAGTGCCGTTGTGCATGCGCATGCACGCCTGCCGCTCAGCCACGAACAGAGCCGGCCGGAGCCCTGTGACGGTGCACATCCATGCGCCGTCTCTGACGGGCACTCTCCAGAAAGGCCAGAAGCCATGCAAGGGCTTCTGCTATTCCTTAAGCTGCTAGTATATCCAGGAAGGAAAACTGGCAGCATGCAGCTAACATGTAAAGTTTTTTTTCTTTTTCTCCTGATTGGCGCGAATATAAGATGGCGTGATAAGGATTAGACTCCCTGTTGTGATTTTTCTTGTTATCCAGAGCTCCATTAGAGAGGTTTCTTGTCAGTTACTGCCCTGGTGACTATGGTTTCAGCAGGCAAGAAGTGGTGCTGCAGATAGCCATTTGCTCGGTACTTCCTTTTGGACCTTGTGAGAGCTTAACAGTGATTAGGAATATGTGTGAGCTGAGGAATTTCATGAATATGAAGGAGAAATCTCAAATCTGCTCATCCTTCTAGGGATAAACCATTTTTGGTGTAGGTCCTTTTTGGGAAAAATGTATTAAAATTTTTGCAGTTTCCAAATTTAGAACTATTGGCCAAGCCCAAAATATCTGAGAGGGGGCTGCAGAGAGGCCAGTTGGTTGCCGATGGAATATTTAAAGTGTTACTAAACCCACAACCGTAAAATCAGTCTGTAGATGCAGTAAAGCATGCATGTTATACTCACTGTGGAACCTAAGGGATTAATCCTCCGCATTGTGTAAAAAAGGCTGTTTGATCCTGTCTTCTTGAAACCTCCTCTTTTTCTACTGTCCCCAATTCATCTACTGATAGTACAGAGCCCTGGGGGCAAGCTGCACATGCTCAGTTTCGTGCGTATTTGTATGTTTTTTTTTTTTTCCCCTTGGGAGAGAGCATGTGATTTCCACAGGGCCAATCAGCACTGTCCAGACAGAGGGTCAGTGCTTGTGCAGCCTCATAGGACAATGGGGGGGGAGAATGAAACTCCTCCTACAAGCTTTAACCAGTGCTCAGCTGGACACTGATATAAGTCAATAGACTGCTCCAACTGCTGGGAAAAGGTATTTAGCAGTTTTATATTTGCTAAAATAATGTTCCATGTTCTGTGTACTGTGGGAGACCAGATAAAGTGAATACAGGGTCCTGGGTTTAGCAACACTTTACAAGGAAAAAAAAAAGAAAAGTGGACCTTGTGGATTGTCTAAGGTCTTTGAAGTGTTCTGGGTTGTTTGTTTATATTTTTTTCCTTTTCTGGGTTCCTCCTCTTTTCCATGTGCCACCATAGGAAGCTACTTCCTATTGTCGTACTTGTGCAGCCTTGCTCCCGTGCTGCACTGTGTGTCTATTGACACAGACTGTGTGGCTCGACACTGCCCCCCACTCCTTTTTGTAACTGGATTTGATTGACAGCAGAAGCAGTCAACAGCTCATGCTGCTCTCACTGAGTCCAATGAGGAGATGAGAAGAGAGAGAACAGCACTGGATCCAGATTGGGTTCAGGTACGTATTTAAAGAGGGCTGGGGGTGGTGGGGAGAGACTGCATTAAGATAAAAAACCTGAAGTCTTTTCAACCACTTTAATTTGGCAACATAAAAGTTCCACCCCCCATAAACCATTAGCAGTTTATCTCCCTTTTACCAGGCCCCATTCACAGCTGAGCAGCTTGGAATTGTGGGCAGAATTGCATGATTCTTCTCGCATTTCCAGATCTCACTAAAAATACGCAATGTGCATTTGGGTGTTGTAGATTGTTAATGCAACCCCAAATATGCTAAAGAAACAAGTGTTTTGTTAAAAAAAAAATATCCAAAAAACGTGTGACGGGAGTCACTTTGGGTGGGGGGCCCATGGAACACAGCTC
>NW_028318445.1:0-35000 GCF_062004578.1 Staurois parvus | reverse complement strand
GGGGAATCGTGATCTCCCCCATGTGACAGTGTTTTTGGGTCTGATCCATCAATCACTTGCCCCCCCAGGCATGCAGACTGCTTCTACAAACTTTTGTGAAAGAATGGGTCGCTCTCAGGAGCTCAGTGACTCCAAGCGTGGTCCCATGATAGGTTCCCACCTGTGCAATAAGTCCATCTGTGACACTACTAAATATTCCACGCTCAACTGTTAGTGGGATTGTAACAAAGTGGAAGCAACTGGGAACAGCAACTCATAAAATGACAGAGCGGGGTCAGCGCACTGTGAAGCACACAGTCCGCAGAAGTCACCAACTGTCATCATTGTCAATAGCTAAAGACCTCCAAACTTGGTGTGGCCTTCAGATTAACACAACAGTGCATAGAGAGCTTCATGGAATGGGTTTCCATGGCTGAGCAGCTGCATCCAAGCCTTACATCACCAAGTGCAATGCAAAGCATCGGATGCAGTGGTGTAAAGCACGCTGCCACTGGACTCTAGAGCAATGGAGACGTGTTCTCTGGAGTGACCAATCACACTTCTGTCTGGCAATCCGATGGGCGTGTCTGGGTTTTGCGGTTGCCAGGAAAATGGTACTTGTCTGACTGCATTGTGTAAAGTTTGCTGGAGGGGGATTATGGTGGGGGGTTGTTTTTCAGGGGTTGGGCTTGGCCCCCTAGTTCCAGTGAAGGGAACTCTTAAGACATCAGCATACCAAGACATTTTGGACAATTTCATGCTCCCAACTTTGTGGGAAGAGTTTGGGGATGGTCCCTTCCTGTTCCAACGTGACTGCACACCAGTGCACAAAGCAAGGTCCCTAAAGACATGAATGAGCCAGTTTGGGGTGGAGGAACTTGACTGGCCTGTACAGAGTCCTGACCTCAACCCCATAGAACACCTTTGGGATGAATTACAGCGAAGACTGGGAGCCAGGCCTCCTCCCCCGACATCAGTGCCTGACCTCACAAATGTGCTTCTGGAAGAATGGTCCAACCTTCCCATAGACATCCTCCTAAACCTTGTGGACGGCCTTCCCAGAAGAGTTGAAGCTGTTATAGATGCAAAGGGCGGAGCCAACCCAATATTGAACCCTACGGACTAAGACTGGGGCCATTAAAGGTCATGTGCGTGGAAAGGCGACCAATAGTTTTGCCAATTGTGTGTGTGTACCCCAAATGTTCTAAAAGCAGAAGACCTGGAGAATAAAACAATGGCTGTTGGCTCATATCCTGTGTCATAACAATTTTTCCAAGTTCAAAGTAATAAATACAGTAAAATGAATTTTAGTGTACAGAAACTCCTTTATAATACCCAGTTCTTCGGTAAAACTTAGATTGTTGTGTTGAGTAAATAGATATCAAACATGTCAAGATTCAAAATTGAGCGCCCGTGAAATACAACCGTATTAAACTTTTTCATAGGTGGCACTTTAAAGGCATATACAAGTTATCATTGTAGAGTTAATTGTGAATGACGTCACTAGAATTATTGCTCTCAATCTGACATTCACAGCAATAGCTCACATGTGGTGCAATACCTGTATACATACACATGTGGGACCTAGGAGCTTGTTTTCATTTGTGTCTGCACGGGAGAAATGGGGGTGCTCTTTAACAGAACCTCCCCTTCTTCTTCTTTTTTTTTTTTTTTTTTTTTTTTTCCATTTTGGGTAGAGTAAGGGAGGGATATAAACCCTGTCAGTGGTGGTATTGTTTTTTGTTTTTTTTAGCCATTTGTCACTCATAGTGGAAATCTCCATTCACTTCCTGCTAAAAAAACTTTCACCAAACCTAGTGTCCCCATTGGAAGATTTCCCCTCCATTACCTTTCTGGAGACAACCCAAAATTTGGGATATTCCGTTTACTTTCACTTTTGATGGTTACAATAAAAAAGAAAATAGAGAGGGTGAATCTCCCTGATTGGAGCACAGACATCATTAAAAAACCTGTGTACAAATAAAACGTCAGCGCAACAAACAACTCCTCAAATTCCTGTGTATGTCAGTGCTGCTGAGACTTGCATGCGTTTCCACACACAAAAGATGTGATAAAATAGTGCCGAGCATATATCTTTATAACCTCATATATGAATGAAAGCATCCAAACCATGTGATTATGCAACAGTAAATACATTAAATACAACTTAAAAGTCCAAGCACACATTATGGACTTTTAAATTGTATTTAATTATGCAACAAAGGTGAATACATCACATGGTTTGAATGCTTTAATTCATATATGAGGTTATAGAGAGAGTGCCGCGCATATATTATTAAAAATCTAATAAGTATTTTAAGCTATCTCCTCTCTGTCCAAAACTTAAAAAAAAAAGTTTAATCTTTAGTTATACTTTAATGTTGTTGCTATTAGAGTGGGGCACTTCTCACTACATCAAAAGTGATTGGATGGCTTTATTGTTGTCATGGGTGGGGGGTGCGCTTACAGCTTTTCTTACTACAGTAAAAGAGATGCAGAGGCTGTAGAGTTGCCCTGATCTTTTACTGAATAGCCAATCTTGTTTTAACTACTTGAATCCAGGACATTGTTATATTCTCTTTTTAACAGCAAGGGGTTAAAGAAATGTATTTATTTCAGGGACTTGTATAGTGCTGTCAATCTACATAGCACTTTACGTATATATTGTACATTCATATCAGTCCCTGACCCTCAAGGGGCGTACAATCGAAGGTCCCTAACTCTCAAGGGGCGTACAATCGAAGGTCCCTAACCCTCAAGGGGCGTACAATCTAAGGTCCCTAACCCTCAAGGGGCGGACAATCTAAGGTCCCTAACCCTCAAGGGGCGGACAATCTAAGGTCCCTAACCCTCAAGGGGCGGACAATCTAAGGTCCCTAACCCTCAAGGGGCGTACAATCTAAGGTCCCTAACCCTCAAGGGGCGTACAATCTAAGGTCCCTAACCCTCAAGGGGCGTACAATCTAAGGTCCCTAACCCTCAAGGGGCGTACAATCTAAGGTCCCTAACCCTCAAGGGGCGTACAATCTAAAGCAATGGTTTTGTAATCAGGCAGACAATGGACAATGCAAGTTCACTTTGTTGCTGTCCTTTGAGACCTGTGCTGGGAATCAGCTTCCTTCAACTATCCTTGAAGTGAACCTGTCATTACCTTGTCGCTGGTTCAGGTGGGATCATTGGATTTTCTCTCTTTTCCTGTTCCTGTGATAACTGTAAGATTTACATCACTTTCAGACTTGGTGACAAGGACCACCCTAGGTAAGTGGAATCTCCAATGGGGAGAAAGGCGGCAGTAGAAACTTGACAAGACTTCTAACCTTACCCTATGTTATCCAAAAAAAATCTTTTTTTTTTTTTTTCCACCAAATCTCTCCTTTTTTTTTTATTTGGAACATCATACACTTTTTACGCAAGTTCTGGAAGGGTTGGGCACTGATGCATATGTATTTAGGGTGTGAGGTCACAGATTGCATTTTGGCTTTTCTGTCTCCTGGAAGGAAGGATGCATAGTTGTTCAACTGGTAATAAGTAATTGGTAAAACTCCCAATTTTAAGATTATATCCTACTTTCCTGTTTCTTCTGAAGTGTTTTTTTTTAAACTCCATATGAGTCCAATTACTAAAATTTCATGCACACTTTAACATGTTAATCATAAAGTATTTTTTGTTTTTTCAATCTGCAGATTCTGCCATGAAAGACATGGGTTGACAACTGTCCTTGTCTTCCATTTGTGCTTCTACTTGTTACACACTCTTCCAATACAGACCTGAATGTGCTCACTCCTCTGTTGTCCCCATTTGGAAAACCTCCCTGAAAAATGGCAAAAAGGCGATCACTGGAGTGCATTTAAACATGCAGTGATTGCAAAGAGGCTGCAGGAGACCAACAGCACTGAGAGGCAGCAAAGTTTGTGGAAACAAGTATTATGAATAAAAGGCAATTCTCCAAAAAGTGATCCATGTTCAAATTGCTTTTCAGGCTAGGTTCACATATGTGCGGGTGGTGCGACGGCAGATCCGCACAAAAATCCACGCAGCCGCACCACCCGCAAAGAGGAATACGGATCCGCGGGTGGGTGCCATTCGTTCTAATGGCACACTGCCTGCACTGGAAAACGCAACCATATTGGGAGCCGATGTTCCCTTGCGGGCTGCGTTTTCAGAAGTGCAGGAACATCTTCCCTGCGTGTCCTGGGGCACGTCAGTCTTCTAAAATGAATGGGCTCTCATGCCCGTGCAAAACACGGCCCTCACGGCCACATATATGAGAACCTGGGGTAAGAGGCGATTGACAGCTGGTGTGGAGATGATGTGACCTCTCCTCACTGCCTGTTTTAAACCCAGTTTTGCTGACCAAGCACACTGCAACTATGTGAACTTTATGGCTTGTGGAGTATTTTTTTTTGGTCCTTTCCAGTTCGCTTGAATGAGTCCCATTCGGCAGGCTTGTCAATTGCAATATGTTGGATAGTTTTTGACGCAATGCATTATGTTCTGCGGCATGTGAACACCCCAGATTGATGCCATTGCAGCTTAAGGGCTGGCGATTTAGGGGGTGCTAAAAACGTAGTTCAACCCCTAACAGCACAGGGGGTAAATGGGGGTCTGACACATACTTTGTTTTGCTGTGTCAACCAGCAGTCTTGTGCGGTATACTCTTGGTTATCAAGGCTCCCACTCTGCCAAAATTTGTGCAGTATACTCTTGGTTATCAAAGCTCCCGCTCCGCCAAAATTTGTGTGGTATACTCATGGTTGTTATAGTTCCCGCTCCGCCAGAATTTGTGCAGTATACTCTTGGTTATCAAAGCTCTGCCAGAATTTGTTCGGTATACTCTTGGTTATCAAAGCTCTGCCAAAATTTGTGTGGTATACTCATGGTTATCAAAGCTCCAGCTCTGCCAGAATTTGTGCGGTATACTCTTGGTTATCAAAGCTCCGGCTCCACCAAAATTTGTGCGGTATACTCTTGGTTATCAAAGCTCCGGCTCCACCAAAATTTGTGCGGTATACTCTTGGTTATCAAAGCTCCGGCTCCACCAAAATTTGTTCGGTATACTATGGGTTATCAAAGCTCCAGCTCCTCCAAAATTTGTGCGATATACTCTTGGTAATCAAAGGTCCAGCTCCGCCAAAATTTGTTCGGTATACTCTTGGTTACCAAAGCTCTGCCAAAATTTGTGCGGTATACTCTTGGTTATCAAAGCTCCAGCTCCGCCAGAATTTGTGCGGTATACTCTTGGTTATCAAAGCTCCGCCAAAATTTGTGCGGTATACTCTTGGTTATCATAGTTCCAGCCCTGCCAAAATTTGTGCGATATACTCTTGGTTATCAAAGCTCCAGCTCCACCAAAATTTGTTCGGTATACTCTTGGTTATCAAAGCTCCGGCTCCACCAGAATTTGTGCGGTATAATCTTGGTTATCAAATTCTGGCGGAACTGGAGCTTTGATAACCCAAAGAGTATACCGAACAAATTCTGGTGGAGCTGGAACTATGATAAACGAGTTTACCGCACATAGTTCCAGCTCTGCCAGAATTTGTTCGGCATACTCTTGGTTATCAAAGCTCCGGCTCCGCCAGAATTTCGCACATTGTGTGTTTTCATTGATTCTCCTGCTATTCTTTTGGCCCAGGAAAAGATCCCTGCCGAGCTGCTGAGTAAGCAGGACCGGGCCTGTCATGTGTTCTCCCCTCCTAAAACTTTAAAGGTCTCGTCGCCATGGTAACAGGCGAGCCATAGAGGAAGGAGAAGGAATCTTCTATGTTTAAGACTCTCGCACCCCTCCCCAGCTGCAATTGTTCTCATGATTCCGCCTATGTGCACTCGGTCACCTGTCACAACCGCAGCCTGGAACCGAGCCAGAACACGACATACGTCTTTCATTTTCCTCCCAGCGGTTCCGGAATGTCGGCTAAACATTGTAACTTTTTGTCTGTTTTGAGCAAGCTTTGTTTATTTGTTTTTTTTTTTATTCCCTTTTTTTTTTTTTTTTCATACTAATGCATCTGAAAAGGCAGAGAAGTTTCCATTGTTCTTCATAGCTCCAAAAGTACATCAAAGGACCTGCAGAGTTTCAAGTCTGCTTTATTTCCTTTTCAGTTAGAAGATTATATCTAATTAGATTTATTGTGTTATAATGTGAGAGAGTAATAGTTGGGAAATTAGATGAATGCTTGTTTTTGACCAATAAGTCTAGCCGACCTTTTAGCTGACATTGTGATTCAACATTCTGCTGTATGGAGGATGAATGGTGATGAATGACAATTCTAAAGCTCTAGTTTACTTCAAGGGTCAGTCCATCAAAAAGTGAGATTTCAGTTATGCGAGGAGTGCTGTCCATTGGTTTTGATGTTTCTTTGGAAGACTTAACAGTTCCTTTTTATTTTATTTATTTTTTATTTTGCTTTAAAATCTTATTCCTTCTATGGTAAAATGGTGTTTTTTTTGTTTGTTTTTGTTTTTTTTGTTTTTTTTTTAAATTGCCCCTTGTACCGTTTTTCATCGTAAAAGACTGTTTATAGATGATTATCTATAATATGAATACAGATCCAACAGGGTGCACGGTACACTGTGACAATGGCTGAAACGGATACGGGAGCTAAAGTGTAAAAATTTCAGATTGGGATGGCTGTCCTTATAGGATTGGAGATTTAAAGTGATCGTAAACCGTCAGCTTGTAAAACAAACCATTCAGTTTAAAATCGAAATGAAAGGCGAAGCATTTGTGTATAGATATAAAATTTAAAATGATAAATATCCTTTTTTTTTTTTTTTTTTTTCTTCCCCTTTTTATAAGTGATCACATTCTCTCTGTATTCAGCTGCATAAGAGCTAGGGGAGGAGAAATGGCAGCACACTGATCGGCTGTGCAGATGGGTCTTGTCAGGACAAGTCTGATCATTGGAGGAAAGCACACACAGTTCTCAGCACAGCTAGAAAACTGACTATGCTGTGGTCTCATGCCTACTGTGATCAGTTTTTAATAGGAAATCAAAGGGACTGTCAGGATCACCGGGGATTTCATACAAATGAAATCCTGATACAAGTACATGGTATAGCAGGAATATGAAATCTTGGGTTTCTTTAAGAAACCATTGAGTAGTTTTAAAGCCAAACCCTAGGCATATATAAAAGACCCATCTTAAATATATGGAAGGAGTGCCAGACCAAATATGAGTTTAATTTATATTGTGTTAAGACAGCCAGTGCATTTCGGAGGTCAAAGGAACTCCCCCTTTATCATGGCTTCAGTTTAAAATGAGAACATTGCGAAGACTCAAAGTAATGGCTTGTTCACACTTGACAATTTCTAACTCTTCAAAAAACGCCCCTATATCATTAGTATGGGCATTAGACAGGCGGCAATAAGCGTTAATATGGGCATTTTACAAGTTAATAAACGTTCCCCAAGCACCCTATGTGCGGTTTTGAGGCATTTTAAAAGCATTAAAACTGCACCACAAATGCCTATAATAAACACTAATGGTATGAACGCGCCGCAATCGCACTGCAAAATCCTGCCAGGGTGTTTGAGGAGCGTCTCCATAGACTTGAATGGGAGGCGTTGAAAGGCTCCAACTCCTCCTGACTCAACACGAGGCTTCAATTTTGAAGTGGCGCTAATGCTTCATGTGTTGATAATGTGAACATCACTGTGTGCTGCCCATAGTATCATTTCCATAGGCATTTGAGGAGTGTTAAAAACACCCCTTGAATGCCTGCTTTCAAAAGCAGTGTGAACTAGGCCTAATGCAGGCCATAGACGGGTCGTTTATTGTCTGAATTTTCGTCCACATGTTCATGCCGTTAGTGGGGCC
The DNA here is from genome assembly GCF_062004578.1 of Staurois parvus. Taxonomy (NCBI): domain Eukaryota; kingdom Metazoa; phylum Chordata; class Amphibia; order Anura; family Ranidae; genus Staurois; species Staurois parvus. Next base: position 27,201 of record NW_028318445.1, on the reverse strand, counting down.
GATATTCACGCCGTTAGTGGAGCCAGCCTATTGGCCGTTTTTCGCGGATCTTCTTGTTAATATTTATCGGTCATGCTTGAAAATCCACGAAAAATTGACGTTTTTTCGTGGACATTGGTGGCAGCATCGGCAATGTGGCTGACCGATTTTTTTTCATTTATCGGCCGACAATATGGCTGATCAACGGCCCGTCTATGGCCTGCATAAGGCTTTTCTATTTGACTGTGCGCAAGGAAGCTGATTGCTGGATTAGGATTTCTGGCCAGCAGTATCTGCATCCGCAGTCAAGACAAGATTACCTTCAAAGAAATATGAGGTCTGCTATTGCTGTGAATGCTAGATGCCTGCCTGGAGAGAACGCTGGCCCAAACCAAGCTTTCAGGTCAGGAAGAAAAGTCCAAAGCCCTCATCACCATAGTCATTCCTGATCATTGACTCTTGCCACAAGAGTCTCCATGCTAGCCAGGAAATAGGCATTTTCAGAAGAAATTAGTGAAGGGTTAATTTTTTTAACGTGAATGGACATTAAAATAATTCTGTAGTGTGTTCTATTACTTCTTTATTTCAGGTACTTTGTATTCTGTCATCAGCGCTTTACATATATATTGTACATTCACATGAGTCCCTAACAATCAAAGGTCCCTAACTCACATTCATACATACACATAGTAGGGACAATTTACATATATATTGTACATTCACATCAGTCCCTAACCCTCAAGGGGTGTACAATCTAAGGTCCCTAACCCTCAAGGGGCGTACAATCTAAGGTCCCTAACCCTCAAGGGGTGTACAATCTAAGGTCCCTAACCCTCAAGGGGCGTACAATCTAAGGTCCCTAACCCTCAAGGGGTGTACAATCTAAGGGCCCTAACTCACATTCATACATACACATAGTAGGGACAATTTACATATATATTGTACATTCACATCAGTCCCTAACCCTCAAGGGGTGTACAATCTAAGGTCCCTAACCCTCAAGGGGTGTACAATCTAAGGTCCCTAACTCACATTCATACATACACATACTAGGGGCAATTTAGACAGGAGCCAATTAACTACCAGAATGTGTTTTTTTTAGTGTGGGAGGAAACCGGAGTACCCGGAGGAAACCCGCACAGGGAAAACATGCAAATTCCAGGCAGGTGGTGCCGTGGCTGGTATTTGAACCAACGACCCAAGTACTGCCAGGCGGAAGTGCTAACCATTTAGCCACTGGAGTCCACCCCCATTTAATGGAGTTGATGATTGATATTCTTGTTTACTACTGTTTGTGAGAATACAATTGACTTTTGGAACCAAGAAACATTTTTTGGTGGTAATGTAGTAGGCATTTGCTCTCTCTTGTGGTGGTGTTTTTTTTGCAGATGTACCATTGTGCAAAGTAAAGCATACACAATACAGTCCCCACTTGCAGAATCTGCTCTAAAAGGGGACCCTGGATGGTGACATGCTTGAGACACGCATATGAAAATTTGAAGTATATACCCAAGGTGCGATTGGAAGGTGTATGATCCTGTCCCTATCTTGGCAATTTGATGATCGCTATCAGATACCACAGGATAAATCTCACATGCGTTTTTTTGACGCACTTCTGGTGAGTGCGCAATTTTTACCCCAGATTCACCGTGTGATACACAGAATCTCATCCCACGCACCTACTAGGATCTATTGGATCCCCACGTTTGACCTATTTTGGGACTTTTCATCTCACTTAACCTCACCGTAGTGTGATTTGACATTTGCACTTTATTATATATTTTAATATGTTATATATGTCATTTTTACTATTATAGCGCTGCACCTTATATATGTTTTTATATATATATTTATATGTATTTAGCCACTGTGCTGCCCTTTTTATATTTATTTCAGGTACCTATATAGCGCCATCAATTTCCGCAGCGCTTTACATATATATTGTACATTCACATCAGTCCCTAACCCTCAAGGGGTGTACAATCTAAGGTCCCTAACCCTCAAGGGGTGTACAATCTAAGGTCCCTAACTTGCATTCATACACATACTAGGGACAATTTAGACAGGAGCCAATTAACCTACCAGCATGTCTTTGGAATGTGGCAGGAAACCGGAGATCCCGGAGGAAACCCACGCAGTCACAGGGAGAACATGCAAACTCCAGGCAGGTGGTGCCATGGTTGGGATTCGAACCAACGACCCTAGTACTGCCAGGCGGAAGTGCTAACCATTTAGCCACTGTGCTGCCCACAATTTATATGTCCTTTTATGAGGATATCCAGTAGTTGCAAATGTATCCAAAGGAGTGCTGATAACCATCCAGTCACTCAGAAGGGTGTACCCTGTAAACCTACAATGCTTGTCATAGGCTGAGAGCACACCTTCATTTATGGGCTGTTATATAGGTGATCTAGTGCATCAGTACAAAAGATGTCCTTGCCAATAAGTTGTATTACTCATTGATGATACCTATGCAGATTTGAGGATTTACAACTTCAATCCTTTTCACTGTTATCGGCACTCCTGTCACCTGTGCATGTTTGGATGCGTTTGTGGCTCCTATATATCTTCATAAATACAAGCGAGTAGAAGGCACCATTCAGCATGTAAGCTGCATTATATTTCACATCTGGATACAGCGGCACTTTGTGATATGACCACATACACATTGATTAGCTGTGACCAGAAATGCTGTGCCTGGATCAAACTGTCTCAGGCTGGTCACAGTCCCTATTCGCATGTATCCATTCGGATAAGCGCTTATGAAAATAACATCAAATTTAGATTTTTGCATCTTACATATCTGGCTGCGGCTATACGTGGGTGCGCGTGCACGCATACACTCACTATGTGCATAGGGATCGTTTCTCAGGCAGCCTATCTTAGTAGTGTGACGGAATGCAGCGTCCCACCCCAGCCCTTCTAACCAACCCGTGACAACGGACCAGCCAATCTCGCACCGCTCTGCCACTTGCGTAACAATGCCACTCTCAGCTGCACCCTGCGCAAAGATTTTCCAGCTCGCGTGACCACAATCTATGTGCCAGCAGCCCGAGAGCGATTGTTACTGGGTCAGGTTAATTATGCAATTCACTCCAAGGAGCAAGGCCCTCCTAACCCTCTTGTATTGAACTGTATTGTCTCCCGTTATATTGTAAAGCGCCGAGCAAACTGTTGGCGCTATATCAGGGGTGGGCAAACTTTTTGACTTGAGGGCCGCAATGGGTTCATATATTGGACCCGGGGGCCGGACCAAGAGTAGATGAATGATGTGTATGTGTCATCCATAGTAAGTATAGTAATATTCCCCCATAGTAAGCATAGTAATTCATCCCCCATATAGTAATTCATCCCCTATATTAATTCATCCCTCATATAGTAATTCATCCCCCATAGTAATTCATCCCCCCATAGTAATTCATTCCCCATATTAATTCATCCCCCATATTAAGTCCCCAAGTCCCCCCTGTGTCAATTTACTTACCTTTGCTCTGCGCGTTCCTCTCACCATGTTCCCGCGCCGTTCCGGTCTTCGGGGCGGACTGTGAGAGGAGCCTAGCTCCCCTCCCCTCACGTTCGTCACGCTGCCCCGCCTACACACATCCTGACAATATCACGCTCTGCGGGCCGGATTAAAAGGTCCGCCGTGCCGTATACGGCCCGCGGGCCGTAGTTTGCCCATTGCTGCGCTATATAAATCCTGTATAGTAATAACCCTTCACACTGCCACCACCGCCTTTTACAGAGAAGAAGGAAACTCAGAAATCCTAGCAATAACACTATGATTTTAGCATAAGCGTCTGCAACGCAAACTGTCACCACAGACAGGGATATTCAGAGGAATAATACATACAGGAGCACTCTTCAAGAGACAGGGATTCTTTAGTTCGCATTAAAAGCTTTAGAGACCGTTTCAACACTTTTTTTTTTTTCAAAATAGGGTTTATTACTGAAAAGGTCAAAACCGTGCAACTGTTTATACAGTTGTGATCAGAATAATAGCAGTCCAACATCACTAACCGGATCAATCACTGTTTTAGTATAAATTGTATTTTTTCACGGCAAATTTAATTTACTAGTAACTGTAGGAAAGTAATAGAAAACCAACAGTCATGACATGCATGCTGCTGATTCTGTGTAATTGAAAGGGGCGCGTACAAAACAAAATAGCAGTGTGGAGTTCAGGTAGTGAGGCCATTCACAGATACAACTCCTCCTGAGCTCTGATGAAGGGATCTCCCCCTTTGAAACGCGTCAACCTCATCCTGAGAGTCTCCCCTCCTGATGGGATTCGCACGTGTCTCCTAATCCAGTGACTCTTCTCTGGGATTTTATATGCTTGTTATGTTGCTACTCTTGTGAGTATATTTCCTATATCAATAAATCTATGAATTGTTTACTGAGGTAATGCGCAAGGGTGGTGCGCTTTGTTTGTTCTCTACTACAGTGAGGTCATTCAGTCTGACACCTGTTTTTCTGACAAACAGGCAGCCCTTATTTAAGGACGAAGGCCGCAATGGTTGTACATGCTGGGTATAGTGCATTTCTCTCTGAAAATCTGAGTAAAATGAGGCGTTCCAGACATTGTTCAGAAGAACAGCGTACTTTTGAATAAAAACATGATTGGAGAGGGGAAAACATATATAGAGAACTGCAGAAACTGATCGGCTGCTGAGCCAAAACAATCTCAAATGCTTTACAATGGCAACCAAAACCAAAAAGATGTGGAAGAAAACAGAAAACTACCATTCAAGTGAATCCAAGAATAGCCAAAATGGTAAAGACTCGGCAAATGATCATCTCCAGGAAGATCAAAGAAGGTGTAAAGTTACCTGTGAGGACTGTTACAATTAAACACCTATGGTGAAGCCAAGCTATCTGCAAGAAGCCCCCGCAAAGTCCCACTGTTGAAAAAACCACGTGCTGAAGAGGTTACAATTTGCCAAAGAGCACATTGACTGGCCTAAAGAGAAATGGCGCAACATTTTGTGGACTGATGAAAGCAAGATTGTGCTTTTTGGGTCTAGTGGCTGCTGACAGTTTCAGATGACCCCAAACAATGAATTGAAACCACAGTACACTGTGAAGCATGGTGGTGCAAGCATCATGATATGGGGATGTTTCTCATACTACGGTGTTGGGCCTATTTATTGCATACCAGGGATCATGGATCAGTTTGAATACATCAGAATACTTGAAGAGGTCATGCTGCCTTATGCTGAAGAGGAAATGCCCCTGAAATGGGTGTTCCAACAAGACAACGACCCCAAACACACCAGTAAGAGAACAGCATCTTGGTTCCAGACCAACAAAATGAACTAATTTTATGGAGTGGCCACCCCAATCCCCAGACCTTAATCCAATAGAAAACTTGTGGGGTGACATCTAACCAAGAAATGCAGAGGAATTGTGGAATGTAGTGCAATCATCCTGGGCTGGAATACTTGTTTTACAGGTGCCAGAAGTTGTTCGACTGAACACAGATGTGACTCAGTTCTCAGAAACCATGGTTCTACAACTGAATATTCAGTGATTCACAGGAAAGCTAAATCTTCCGGCATTTTTTCAGTTTATACAGTAAATGTTTGAGTTCGTAAAGAAAAATGCAGACACTGCTATTTTAAATTTTTTTGAACAGTCTAATATTCCTGTTTCTGATAGGTGTCTGCCGTACAATGTACTTGTATGGAAATGTCTCCTGTTCTTTGTATTGCTTCCTTTAAATGAAATCCCTGGTGTTCTTGCCAGTCCCTCTGCTTTCCTATTAAAAACTGACCACACTAAGCATGAGAGCACAGGATGGTCAGTTTTCTGACTGTGCTGGGAACTCAGCCTGCTCTCCTCCAATGATCACACTTGACCTGACGCGTCTCCCCTCCTTGCAAAGGCATTCACTGTGAAGAGCACTGTAATGCTGTTTCTCCTCCCCCAGCTCTCTGAGCTCCTTATGCACCTGAAATTAGAGAGAATGTGATCACTTATTGTGTGTGTGTGTATGTGTGTGTGTATGTGTGTATGTGTGTGTGTGTGTGTGTGTGTGTGTGTGTATGTGTGTGTGTGTATATATATGTGTGTGTGTGTGTGTGTGTGTGTATATATATATGTGTGTGTGTATGTGTGTGTGTGTGTGTATATATATATGTGTGTGTGTGTGTATGTGTGTGTGTATATATATATGTGTGTGTGTATGTGTGTGTGTGTGTATATATATATGTGTGTGTGTGTGTGTGTGTATATATATATGTGTGTGTGTGTGTGTATATATATATGTGTGTGTGTGTATATATATATGTGTGTGTGTGTATATATATATTGTGTGTATATGTTTATTATTATTATTAGACAGGATTTGTATAGCGCCAACAGTTTGCTCGGCGCTGTACATTATAATGGGAGACCGTGCATGAGACAGTACAGTAACAATACAATTCAATACACGAGGGGTTCGTGTTTGAAATTGTGCCCTTATGGCTTTTGATAGATTACAGAACTTTCCACTTGGAATCTGATGGTTCCAAGTTGGTTATCGAGGAACTAAAAGTCCCAGCATGCACTGCCAGTAAGCTGTGAGTAGGGCAGCTTTTGTTGTGTTTTTTGTTTTTTATACTTTTTTCCCCCAGGCTGGAGATGTACATCAGTACTGCATGCTGGAATTAAGGTCACAAGCTGCCCCTTTCAGGACCTCTGCTTCCGCTCCACAACGGCCATATCCCCGCTCTCAGGGTAACACAGCTCCTGGCAGCCTGCCAGCAGCAGACTGGAGTGTAAAGGGTGTTGGTCTATAGGCTTGGCTGTGTTCGCTCTGCTGGCCATGTCCTTTGATTTGCAAGGCTCTAGCAGTGCTCTTGGCATACTGCTATTGTTGCTCAGTCAGGGCTTTTGAAAGAATGTCACCTTCTCGCCTTCCCAGACTTCAACAAAATGGTGAGGACTAGAACTATACTAAGCCATGCCAGGGGCCACTTTCTTTTGGTTACTTTTTATACACTAAAGGCTGCTGCAAACCTTAAAACAGAAATGAATGTTATGTTAAAACCATTTTAATACTGTGTATTGTGAGGAACTACTGACACCTGAGAGCCACATGTGGCCCTTTGGGACCCCACCAGCGGAGCATTGATTTGTAAAGCATTAATAGCAGGTATCTCTACTAGTCTTATGTAACAGGTCTCCAGTCTCTATTCAAACCTGTAGCACAGCCTTTGTCAAACTTTTCAACCCAGAGGAATTCTTGAAATAACTTTCCAGTCTCGGGGAACCCCTGCTAAATATAACTATATCTACAACTATAAATATAACTAAATCTACAATTTATAATACATAAGCAAAATTGGTCAGTGGAAAGAATGTCTTATGCAGGCCATAGACGGGGAGAAAACCAGCCGATTTGTTGGCCGAAAAAAAAATCGGCCGATTTTCGGATCGTTAGTGGGGTAATCGGTCGGCCGTTTTTCGTGATTTTGACACTTTTTTTTTTTTTTTTTTTTTTTTTTTTTTGGTCGGTCATTTTGGAAAAAAAAATCTGCTGATTTTCACGGAAATGATGGACAAATCAGCCGATCTTTTTACCGATTTTGAAAAATGTGCATGAGCAGTGACCAACAAGAAGGAGGAAAAGAAGAAATAGAATATGAAGAAGAAATGGAATATGAATAAGAAGAAAAAAAAAAAAGAATTTCAGTCCGATATTATATTTGACATTTAAAAGTATAGCAACATTATATCTATTTGTATCCTAATAGAAACATCTGTATCCGAAATGTTTCAACTTTTCCTGCTTCTTATTCATATTCTATTTCTTCTTTTTCTTCTTATTCATATTCTATTTCTTCTGTCAAATATAATAGTGGAGCTCTCTGCAGGGACAGCGCTATTATATTTGCCGGCCGTAGACGGGACGAAAATCAGCCGACTTTTTTGTACCAATGGTGGCAACGTCGGCCGATTGAACGACCGATTTTTCGTTTTTCATTTTTCTATACTATAGAACTATACTAAGCCATGCCAGGGGCCGTCTATGGCCTGCATTACACTTGTGGAATTGGGAACAATCACCCCTTACAGATGGCTAAAAAGATCATCTGTGTTAGTGGGAGCTTATCTGAGAGGCAGAAATTGCTCAAGGATCCCCTAGCAACCTTTGAAGGAACCCTAGTTGAGAAACCCTGCTGTAGAATGGCCAGTCTTTGACCATAATTTTTCTCTAGAAGAGGGATGTCAAACTGCAGCTGTTGCTCAACTACAAGTCCCATTATGCCTCTGCTTTTAGGAGATACTCTTGTAACTGTCAGCCTTACAGTGCCTCATGGGACGTGTATTTCCGCAACAGCTGGAGGGCTGCAGTTTTATAGAATATCTGCAGTCTCTGACAGGCCCTCTGTAGCAATACATATAGTACACATATTGTGGTCAATTTGCTAAAAAATAGACTGTACACTTTCCTAGTGCACAGGGGCTCACTGACAACTCATGGGGCCCCCGGGCAATAGGGGATCATGAGGCCCGTGTGTCCTTGCCCAAACTCAAAAAAGCCTATGAAAAAGGTACCAGGGGCATCTCATGGGGCCCCCTACTGACCCCGGGCCCTTGGGCAGTGCCCGAGTTTCCAAATGGTCAGTCCGCCCCTGCTAGTGTAGTTACACTGTGCAAGTGCTGTTGCTCCAGAGCTTAGTAAATGAAGCGAAGTTTCACTTTGCAAAAAATAACCAATTACATGCAAGGAAAAAAAAAACCCTTCTGGGTCATCTGACATTTTTGCCTGCAGATGATTGGATGATGTAAGTCATCAGAGCTTCCCCTCATTTGCTTAGCTGTGGGGCAACTGCACGGTCTATTTGCCTTTAGTAAATCAACTCTTATGTGTTTTTGATTTCAAGGGGCACAGTTGAGGCCCTTCTATACTCCATCAGTTGACAACCACTGACTCAAGGAATCCATGAAATTTGTATTGAGACAATATCACACTTGCAGCTGTTTAAATATTATTATTATTATACAGGATTTAGATCGCGCCAACAGTTTGCTCAGCGCTTTACAATATAACAGGAGACAATACAGCAGCAATACAGTTCAATACGAGGGATTTGAGGGCCCTGATCCTGGGAGCTTACAATCTAGGAGTCTTAAGCAGATTGCACTGTGTGCATGTTGAAATGCGCAAAAAGGTGAAATGTGGCTCTTCTTTTTTTTTTTTTTTTTTTTTTTTTTTTTATCCCAGAAAATTTTTATTGTCAAGATAATAGAGAAAATGGAACCGTGCTTACAGAATCCACAATGACATTACTGCAACAGCAGGATTACACATAAATAGAACAACGTGGATACGCAGATCCCGTAATAAACAGAATAACAGAAATGGTAATCAAACAAAACAGAGACCACAAGGATCCAAAACTTTCTTGACAATATCTTGCTTTTTCCTTTTTACGTCCTATTCCTTCTCGAGCAGAAATGGTGGAAAGGAACAAAGCCCAAAACATGCCTTCAAACAATAACAAAAAAAACCCACATCAACAATAACCTCTGGTTCACCCAAGACGTCTCATCAAAAAGAATGGGAGATGCACATGAACTCCCCCAGGGGGAGGAGTGGAGCTACGCGCCTGATATAAAATATCACAGAAATGTGGTGTTTTCCCAGTAATACCATGTCATAGTGCCAGAAGAAAAAACACCATTTCTTCAAGAGGTATTATAAATGTGTCTAAATGTAGATATCAAACCAGTGTACCATCTGTGTCCACCATTTTGCAACTAGGCCTTGGGACAGTTGTTTGTGTTTCAGTACTATTGCAAATAGAACCAGAATTATGGGAGTGTAAAAGCTCCAGGTCTGGTGATCCTTATCCTTCGTCTTCTGTTTGGCGAGTCACAAACTCATAAGGACGAGAGGCTAAACCAGCAATGGGCAAACGGCGGACCTTTTAATCCGGCCTGCGGAGCGTGATAAAAAAAAAAACCTCAGCCAGGGCAGGCAAACATTGGCTGTCAGGATGTGTGTAGGCGGGGCAGCGTGATGAACGTGAGGGGAGCTAGGCTCCTCTCACAGTCCGCCCTGAAGACCGGAACGGCGCGGGAACACGGCGAGAGGAACGCGCGGAGCAAAGGTAAGTAAATTGACACAGGGGGACTTGGCTTACTACTTGGGGGGGAATAGTACTATGGGGGATGAAATACTATGAGGGATGAATTAATATGGGGGATGAATTAATATGGGGAATGAATTACTATATGGGGGATGAATTACTATATGGGGGATGAATTACTATATGGGGGATGAATTAATATGGGGAATGAATTACTATGGGGGATGAATTACTATATGGGGGATGAATTACTATATGGGGGATGAATTACTATGCTTACTATGGGGGAATATTACTATACTTACTATGGATGGCATGGTAGTGGCTGGGCTGGCCAGCAGCTAGTGGGGGGCATAAAAGTTTTGTAAAATAGCGCTTTTTATGCTTTTCTACCTTAAATTAATCTAAACATTTAATGTTACAAAATTTAATTTATATTAATTCACACATACAAATCATTCATCTACTCTTGGTCCGGCCCCCGGGTCCAATATATGAACCCATTGCGGCCCTCAAGTCAAAAAGTTTGCCCACCCCTGGGCTAAACCTTCAAAAACTAGTTGGCAGTGGCATCCACCATTTTGCTCTCCTAATTGGCTCCCTATATAATGACTTATTGTAGTAAGGGTCCTTGTTTTTCTCTTTGCTGTGAAGGTTCTCTTGCTTTTTATCCTTCATAGCTGTTGTCTTTTTTGGTATTCTCCATAACTTTGACTTTCTACAGATATGGGGCCCCTGGAGTGGAGTTTACAGGTTTGCACAAGGACATGGCCACCGTGACCCAGCTACACTTCTTACCCGGACAGGTAGGCTCGGTGATTGGTGCTCTTATCCTGAGGCACCGTGGTTAGTCCTACCATGGAACTTGTATGTTGTTTTCAAGATTGTGTTGGTTCCCTGCCTTTTAAATTGTATATAGAGTAGGGAAGGGTTAAAACCCTATGCCAATCTAGTTTGATGGGTTTTAAAGCCTGCTTCCCCTCACGTCCCTCTCTTTCCCCTTTTCATGGTTTAGGCAGGTGAACACCCTCAAAAAAATTTACAAAATCTTACCCAACAGTTATGTTCGAGTCTGACTCATTGTTGTCTAATATACATTCCGTACGCTCTTCTCAGTTTACTCTGCACTACCGTTCAGGGAAATAACACCATATATGCTGTGATGACAATACTACAAAATACTTGTTTGCTTGACTTAAATATTCGCATTTACTTGCTGTTCTAAACTGTCCTGACGCAGATGTAAAAACTACCTGGGAATATGTATAGTTTGCTTTGAAATGTAATTCAGTCTATTGTTCACGTGCATGGACATGTTTGAGTGCAGCGTATTATGGTTTTCTTATGGATAACTAAATTAAAGAATTTAACAAAGAAACTGCCAATTTAACTTTTTTGCTTTTTGACCCATTAAAATTTCTAATTAAACTCCTCCTGTCCCAAAAACTCAACAGGAAGTGAGAGGAAATCTTACCTAAGGGAGAACACCTCTCCTAGACCGTTTTTCGCTAGAATTGGAAGATTTACCTTTTGGCTCTTGTTTTGCCGCACTGTAAAACTTTGAATTCTCCATCACTTTTTTGTCTTGGGGACAATTGTCACCAGGAGAAGTGGGGATAGTGAATCTCTGCTGTGGGGACACAGACAGCAATAAAAGTCTGACAGATTCTAACCACTACGAAGCACTAAAAAAATGAGTTTTACTTTTGCTTTTACATACGCCTAAAAAAGAAATCTAAACCCTACAAATTACAGTGGTTGTAATGACAAACCGGTCTATACTTGCCTATCTCTGTGCAGTAGAACTGCATAGTGCGGCCCTGGACCTCTTTTTCTTGGGTCTCCTGCTGGCCATCCAGCTAGTGCCCCCAATAGGAAGCTGCTTCCCATGGGGGCACTCATGCAGGCTTATTCCCAAGCCGTGATGCTGTGTCCATTCATGCAGACAGCGGGACTCTGCCATCTCCTCCTCCCTTGTCACTAGCTTTGATTGACAGCAGTGGGAACCAATGGTTCCCACTGCCTCAGCAGCAGGCCCGGAAGTGATGGGAGAGAAGAGCTTCAGACATGCACAGTACTGGATTGAGTGAGGGCTCAGGTATATGAGGGGGGGGGGGGTTGGGGCCATACCTATGCCTAAACATTCTTTACCTTAATGCAAGGAATGTATTAAGGTAAACGTTTAACTGCTTGTATTTATTTATTTCAGGTACTTGTATAGCGCCGCCAATTTACGCAGCGCTTTTACATACATATTGCACATTCACATCAGTCCCTAACCCTCAAGGGGCGTACAATCTAAGGTCCCTAACTTACATTCGTACATACACATACTAGGGACAATTTAGACAGGAGCCAATTCACCTACCAGCATGTCTTTGGAGTGTGAGAGGAAACGGGAGTACCCAGAGGAAACCCACGCAGGCACAGGAAGAACATGCAAACTCCAGGCAGGTGGTGCCGTGGTTGGGATTCGAACTGGTGACCCTAGTACTGCCAGGCAGAAGTGCTAACCACTTAGCCACTGTGCTGCTCATAGTATTTGCTTCCTGATGATCTGTTAAACCATTGAAAGCATTCTGTTATTTATTCAACCAGTGCAAAAAATTACCTGTTGATCCTGGCAGAAATCCATTGTGATCGTGTGCACTGAGCGGTATTTTCCTGCCTAGGTTACCTCTGTGAACTGCAGATCATCTCCCACATCTTGGAGAGAAGAGGAGAGGGGGGAACAGTTCTGTAGTCTTAATGTACCTTCTGTCTTATGGTAACATATCTGCTCTTCCGTAGATGGTGTCACCCTGTGACACGAAGTATGTTCACAAAAGAAAGGAGAGTGCTCTGCTCTTCCCAAGCTTAGAACCAGGTCACTCTTTAGATAGACAGGAAGCCAGGTAGGGGCTCGCCCAATGCCGGAAGCCAGGTAGGGGCTCGCCCAATGCCGGAAGCCAGGTAGGGGCTCGCCCAATGCCGGAAGCCAGGTAGGGGCTCGCCCAATGCCGGAAGCCAGGTAGGGGCTCGCCCAATGCCGGAAGCCAGGTAGGGGCTCGCCCAATGCCGGAAGCCAGGTAGGGGCTCGCCCAATGCCGGAAGCCAGGTAGGGGCTCGCCCAATGCCGGAAGCCAGGTAGGGGCTCGCCCAATGCCGGAAGCCAGGTAGGGGCTCGCCCAATGCCCGAAGCCAGGTAGGGGCTCGCCCAATGCCCCAAGCCTATTATGGCCAGAAAAAAAAAATAAATCATGGTACTCCCTAACATTCAGTGGTTTTTATTCCAGACAGATGGGGAATCCCTGTCTAGAACTGGGAGGAGGAGGTGGTTTCAGTCTCCCTGTCTACATTTTTCTGGATCAATAAAGTTATCAGCATTGAATTTTACACAGTGCCACCAAATTTATTTTTTCTATTGGTAGTGTGTTACTGGTTGGATCATCAGGTAAACATAATGGAGAGAAAAAAAGCCTTAAAGAATGAATATAAAAACCTTATCGGAGTAGTAGTATGCTGCAGTATGACTTTTTTTAGTTTTTGGGTTTAGATGCACTTAAAGCCAGAAATGAACTATGTGGTTAATTGGCTTCTACACAAATGATTTCTTCTATGTGTTTGTGACAAGCCGTTTTATATTTCTTTATTTCAGATACTTCTATAGCGCCGTCAATTTACGCAGAGCTTTACACATATATAGTGTACATTCACATCAGTCCCTAACCCTCAAGGGGTGTACAATCTAAGGTCCCCAACCCTCAAGGGGCATACAATCTAAGGTCCCTAACTTACATTCATACATACACATACTAGGGACAATTTACATATATATTGTACAGTCACATCAGTCCCCAACCCTCAAGGGGCATAAAGTCTCTAGGGTCCCTAACTCAATCATACATATACATATTAGGGACAATTTAGACAGGATCCAATTAACCTACCAGCATGTCTTTGGAATGGGAGGAAACCGGGTACCCTGGAGGAAACCCACACAAGCACAGGGAGAACATGCAAACTCCAGGCAGGTGGTGCCGTGGCTGGGTTTCGAACCAACGACCCTAGTACTGCCATGCGGAAGTGCGAACCATTTAGCGACTGTGCTGCCCGTATATAAGCTAACTTCACACTGGTGGGGTCCTCAAGAATGCAACAAAAACATTGTAGAGTTTTTTTTTTTTTTTTTTTTTAAATGACTTTTTGTTGTACAGTAACCTCTTGTTTGCCTTCCAGGGTCGTCTCCTGTCCCTGCTGGATGATAATACTGTCCATCTGTGGGAGCTGCAGCAGAAAGATGGCTGCTCCCAACTTGAAGAAACCAGGAGCTTCATCCTACCAGGCCGACCAGGGTTCGACTGTGCTAAGTACTCAAACTCCCCTTCTTTCTCTCTCACGCTTGTGGCTGAGCAGATTAAAATGGAAGACAAGCCGCAGGGGTGCCTATAGACCACAGAGCAGGGATCAATGCTTTGTTGTCTGGGTGCAGATATAGTGTGCGTGGAAAGGCCACTGCCAAACAGACCTGATATGAGCGTCTGAAAGGTTACCCCTTTCCCTCTGTACTCAACACCAAGAGTAAAAGAGGGAATCTGGTTGATATGGGCAACAAAAATGGCCTTCTCGGTAATTTTGGATTTATAAGGCCTGATATGCTTTGTGTTCACTCGATTTAGCACCATCCTGTACCTGCGTAGTTTTTCCAAAGTCCAATAGACAGCTTGAATTTTGGTCGATTCCAGCTGAATGGGTTGAAACTCATGGGTGGCCTTGCTTTACAAAAGTTTTAAAAATAGTGAGCTGTGTGTAAAACTATCATTTAAATAGTGACTGCATCCGATCAGACGCGGTCACTGTTGGGCAGGCATGACGGCCTAAATACAATGAATTGCTTAACCTACACTGTTAGTGCAGCTGGAGGAATTTGAGTGTTTTTCTATGAAATTTAACGCTGATCTCCAGCTGTACGGTCACGTTAACGGTGTTCCGGCTGCGGGAAACAACACAGTTTAGGCCATCTATGCCCGGCCTTAAAATGTATTTAATATCTAATTTTGAGAAACCCCCCCCCCCCCACTGTATATTTGTGTTTCTATTCACATAACCGTTAGTTACACATTACTAAAGATCTCATTTGGCTGTGAAATGAGAATTGCCTGTAGCAGCTAACAAAATTTAAAGCCTGCATTGGAAAAAAGGCAGTTGGAGCGTGCAATCTGGTTGCTGCCAGTAATACAGAGTTAGTTTTTTTTTTTTTTTTCTCTCTTCAGCAAAAAGAAGATAGGTGGTGACTAAACAGAAATAATAGAAGAAAACTTTCTGCGCTGCTATAGGTATAGATAGGACTATTGAAAACATCTGTGAACACCTAGAGCAGTGGTTCTCAACCTTTCTAATGCCGTGACCCGTTAATACAGTTCCTCATGTTGTGGTGACCCCCAACCATTAAATTCTATTCTCGTATGATGCCCGATGGTACGATTTTCGTATAATCAGTACAGTTGTTGTCCGAAAATGCAATGCAAATACACTACAACACATGACATCACTCCCGATTTTTTTTTTTTTTTTTTTTTTTTTTTTTTTTTTTCTTTTTAATTCTGTCGTACGAGAATTTTCGTAACTTTAGTACACTTTATTTTCGATGTGCGACCAGCATGCAAAAAAACCGGACGATCCATTGTCCGATTTTCGCATCGTGTGTATGGGGCAATAGTCACAGTAGTAATAAAAACAATAAATGCAGAAAAGTGCAAAGGATAACCACAGAATATGTGGTATTGAGTAAACGTTTTCAAATTTTCACATACTTCACATTAAAGCCAGCTTCCTTAGCAAGTCACTTAAAGGAAAACTGTCACCAAGTCTAAAAATCTGCTATTTCTACGCAGGGGCAGCACTAAACAAAACCACCATTAAAAAAAAAAACAAAACAAAAACGCCAGCAAACCTGTGAAAAGCGCTTGCAATCGCTGGGGATTTTCTTCTGACACCACACCCACCTGTCTGACAAACAGCAATGAAAGCAGTCAATCACAACAGTCTAATCCCCCCCCTCCCCCCCCCCCCCCCCCAAAAAAAAAATCATTGGTGGCTCAGTCCCCCCCAAAAAAATAAATAAATCATTGGTGGCTCAGTGTATCACTCCCCATACAAAATATATTGATCAGTGGTGGCTCAGTGGGGGATCCCTCCAAAACCCATTTTATAACATTGGTGGCAGTGGCGTTGCAGCACCGTGGGCGCCCCTTTACCTAACTGTGGGTAGCGGTGGTGCTGGTACAGTGTCTACCCTCCGAGTGCAGCAAAATCATCAGACCCGACTTACCAGCCCGGGCATCCAGCTCCTTCAAACACAGGAAGATATGACATCACTTCCTGTGCACCAGCATAAGCGTCCGCCCGTCCTCTAAGGTCCGATCTACACACACAGCAAACACATGACACACAGACAGAGCGGCACCATGCCAGCTGCTGTCATTAGTCTGACCCCCGAGTCTGGCGACCCCCGGGAAAGGGCTGATCGACCCCCAAAGGGGTCGATCGACCCCCAAAGGGGTCGCGACCCACAGGTTGAGAACCGCTGACCTAGACCTAGACACCACTAGCACAAGGAAACAAAACTAATAAAATGGTGCTGCGCTAATATCAATAGTACTAAGGACACCATAATTCGAAGAGTGGGGAGACAGAAAAAATAACCCCAAAACAGAGGTGATCAGTATAAAGGCCTGAATCCAGACCTAATTAGGTGCAGTATGAACTGTGACAAAGACCACGTGAGTAATAATCAGCAAGTGAACATAAATAATACATAAAAATGTAAAGGCCTGAACCCAGACCAAACTAAGTGCAATATAGATTGTGATGAAATACAATGTAAGCAATAGTCACCAAGTGAACATAAATAATGTGTTCGACATAGTAGGACTAACACGTCCTAAATAAAAGTGCACAAAAAACACAGTGCAAAGAAAACTGTGCCAAAACCAAATGGCAAAAAATATGTGCAACACTAATCATACACGGTGCATCGCCTTTGTTTTGGGGTAATTTTTTCTGTCTCCCCACTCTTCGAATTATTGTGTCCTTGGTACTATTGATATTGGCACAACACCATTTTTATTTGTTTAGTTTTTTTTTTTCATCGCCTGGGACTTCTTCCTTCTTTCTTTTTCCTTCTTTCTTCTTCCTTCTTTCCTCTTCTTCCTTCTTTCCTCTTCTTTCTTCCTTCTTTCCTCTTCTTTCTTCCTTCTTTCCTCTTCTTTCTTCCTTCTTTCCTCTTCTTTCTTCCTTCTTTCCTCTTCTTTCTTCCTTCTTTCCTCTTCTTTCTTCCTTCTTTCCTCCTCTTCTTTCCTCCTTCTTTCCTCCTCTTCTTTCCTCCTTCTTTCCTCCTCTTCTTTCCTCCTTCTTTCCTCTTCTTCTTTCCTCCTTCTTTCCTCCTCTTCTTTCCTCCTTCTTTCCTCTTCTTCTTTCCTCCTTCTTTCCTCTTCTTCTTTCCTCCTTCTTTCCTCTTCCTTCTTTCCTCCTTCTTTCCTCTTCCTTCTTTCCTCCTTCTTTCCTCTTCCTTCTTTCCTCCTTCTTTCCTCTTCCTTCTTTCCTCCTTCTTTCCTCTTCCTTCTTTCCTCCTTCTTTCCTCTTCCTTCTTTCTTCCTTCTTTCCTCTTCCTTCTTTCTTCCTTCTTTCCTCTTCCTTCTTTCTTCCTTCTTTCCTCTTCCTTCTTTCTTCCTTCTTTCCTCTTCCTTCTTTCTTCCTTCTTTCCTCTTCCTTCTTTCTTCCTTCTTTCCTCTTCCTTCTTTCTTCCTCTTTCCTCTTCTTCCCTCCTTCTTTCCTCTTCTTCCTTCCTTCTTCCTCCTTCCTCTTCTTCCTTCTTTCCTCCTTCTTTCCTCCTTCTTTCCTCCTTCTTTCCTCCTTCTTTCCTCCTTCTTTCCTCCTTCTTTCCTCCTTCTTTCCTCCTTCTTTCCTCCTTCTTTCCTCCTTCTTTCCTCCTTCTTTCCTCTTCTTCCTTCCTTCTTCCTCCTTCCTCTTCTTCCTTCCTTCTTCCTCTTTCCTCCTCTTTCCTCTTTCCTCTTTCCTCTTTCCTCTTTCCTCTTCCTCTTTCCTCTTCCTCTTTCCTCTTTCCTCTTTCCTCTTCCTCTTTCCTCTTCCTCTTTCCTCTTCCTCTTTCCTCTTCCTCTTTCCTCTTCCTCTTTCCTCTTCCTCTTTCCTCTTCCTCTTTCCTCTTCCTCTTTCTTCTGATTTTATTTTTCGAAAAATAGACTGTAAAGTGGCAGCTTCAAACAGTATGTAAAACAGAAACAAGGCACTACTGAAATGTACATTGCAGAAAGTACAATCATGTAGAGTGAAGAGAGAAAAGAATTTAAGTACATGAGCAATATAAATAGAAAGGTAGGCAGAATTATACAACTACCGACAGGGGACTCCTTTTTTTGAATCCATCTGAGGACAGAGATGCTTGTAAGCCGTCTAGAAAGCACTTGGCGTCTCATGGAAGCAGGAGGTGGGATGGGTTGACTTTGAAACCAAGGTCCGATGGTGCTTTCAGAAGGGGAAGACCATTTGATGTAATGGATCTAGTAAATTCCAGTGTCATAGAGCACAGTGGCTCTTACATAGAGCAGTATGTGGACAGCTCAGGCACACTGTAACCCATCAGAATTTATCGCTGATCTGCCTTCTGTAAACTGATGGTTGCTGTGAGTGCCTGCCCTTTCCATATCGTCTTGATTGTGCTGATGGCCCGGCTCAGGGCAGGCAGTATACAAGCGTGAAGAGGAAGAGGGTCACTGGTGGAAGGTGGGACCTTTGCAAACGAATGCCACGGGTGATTGGGAACCACACACGATATGTTTCTTTTTTAGTTGCATTAATGCTAATTTTCTAATGGTGTTTGGTAATATGTCACTTCTCCTGTTAACAGACACAGATTTTCCATCTGTCGAGCATGTACGCATACTTGTCACATTTCATGGCTTTAAAGAATTTATAATCCCAACATTTCATATTCCTGACATGTGCCTGCTGTACCATGTACATGCAGGGGCGGACTGACCATTTGGAAACTCGGGCACTGCCCGAGGGCCCAGGGTCAGTAGGGGGCCCCATGAGATGCCCATGGTACCTTTTTTTCTTAGGCTTTTTTGCGTTTGGGCAAGAACACAGGGGCCCCATAATCCCCTATTGCCCGGGGGCCCCATGAATTGTCAGTCCGCCCCTGTGTACATGTATGAAAAAGTCTCCTGTTCTTTGTATTGCTTACTTTGTGTGAAATCCTGCCAGTCCCTGCCAGGCAGGAGAGCACAGTGTTGCCAGTTCTCTAGTTGTGCTGGGAACTGTGTGCTCTCCTTCAATTAGCAGACCTGTCCTGACGACCCCCCACCCCCCCCCCCCCCTCCCAAGAGCACAGCCTTTCACTGGGAAGAAAAGTGCGTTGTGTTTTGTTTTTTTTTTTTTTGTTTTGTTTTTACATCTACATAGACATGTTTTGCCTTTCATTTTTATTTATCCCTCGGTTCACACTAGTGCGATTTTACGGGCTGCGGAATGGCAGCCTATTCATTTGAATGGGCTGCCGTGCCTCGCAAAACACAGGAAAAAGCGGTTCCTGCACTGGGAACTACACTACAGTGTGTGCAATTTCCAGTGTGGCTGGTGTGCCATTAAGACTATTGGCACTCGCCCGCGGGTCCTGCGTCTTTGTGTGCGGGTGGTTGCAGCTGCCGGAGGAAGTGCAGGTCCCACAGTGGCTTCCACCATCCATAGTGTGAACTGAGCCTTAAACTGAATGGGTTCTTCTGCAAGATGAGGATTTACATACTTTAAAACCCAAGTGTAGCTAAATTAAAAAAAACAAAACAAAACACAAGGGACATAACCTGCAGTGACTAGGAGGTGTCCCTTGTGCTTATCCCTCTTCTGTTAGAAATTCACAGTCATTTCTGAATGTCAGATCATATTAATATGTTTGAGCAGAAAAGCCTGTGCCCTGCCACTGAGGACATCAAAGACTCTCCAGCTCAGGGGTGTCAAACTCAATTTCATGGCAGGCCGCATCAGCATTATAGTTGTCCTCAAAGGCCTGGTTGTATCTCTAAGACTAGACATCCAGAGCATCCCACCCTCCCTTACATCACAGTGCACCCACCTTACCTGCTACTGCCGGAAAGAAGCTGGGGGTAGAGCTGGGAAGCAGAAAGTGTGGGGTCTGGAGGAGGGCTGGAGTCTGCTGAATGCTGAAACCAGGGAAGGTGGAGACCAGGGGGATCTGTCGGAGGAGTTCTGTCCTCCTCTCTGCTGCCGACTGAGACAAGGTGGAGACAAGTGGGTGCCACAGCTGCAGGAGAGGTCTGAGGGCCACATGAAATGGCCAGATTTGGCCCTCAGGCCTTGTGTTTGACATCTGTGCTCTAGCTCAAAATGAACCTGCTGAATATTTTACACGCTAACTTCTGGTGTCATGCATTGCCTTAGACCAGTGGTTCTCAAGCTTCCTAATGCCGTGACCCTTTAATACAGTTCCTCATGTTGTGGTGACCCCCAACCATAACATTATTTACCCAGTAATTATAATTCATGAAGTGTTGTATTACCTCCAATACTGCTGCTTTCAGCACAGCAGCTGCTCTCAGCACAGTAGCTGCTCTTTACACATCAGAAATATGTGTTTTCCGATGGTCTTAGGGGACCCCTGTGAAGGGGTCGCGAACCACAAGTTGAGAACCGCTGCCTTAGACAGTAGGCCTGTGTATTCCCATACACCTTGTGAGGTTGGGCAATATAAATGCCCGAATCAGGATAAACGTATTGCTTCACAATTGCTTTGTGTACTGCCATTGCTCACTGTCATAAATTCCTGAAACATTACCCATGTTTACTAATGGATTTGAAGAAAATGTGTGCTTGACATGTTTGTTTGGTTAGCGAATTCAAGTACCCTTTTATTACTTTTTTTTTTTTTCTAACAGTGTAAATGTAATTTAGGTTGACAATGATCTAAGTTGGCAGAAACTTGGCTTTATGGCTGTCTATAATACCGGTTTGTTTATGGTTGCCTTGTCTATGCTATCAGAAATAATGCACAAAATGTACCTTCTCTGGCACATGATGTTTATTTGTCTGGTTTTTGTTTTTTTTTTAAATATAAAAAAAAATACCAGACCATATCGAGCAATGGGGTTAATTTACTAATATTAGAGTGCAAAATGTGGTGCAGTTGTGCATGGTAGTCAATCCACTTCTAACTTTAGCTTGTTCAATTAAAGCAAAAAAAAAAAAACTGGAAGCTGATTGGTTTCTATGAAGAGCTGCACCAGATATTTGCACTCCAGTTTTAGTAAATCAACCTCAATGTCTAGAGACCCTTTACAGCAATGTTCTGGAACCCTCAGTAATCAATTATATTTCAGAGGCTTACTCAACATTGGTGAAAATTATTCTCTACTTACTATGAAAGTACTGTACTCTTTGCACCAATTTTGTTTATTTTTTTTAATGTACCATGCGCTGTTTTTATTTATTTTATTTTTTATAAAGCCTGAGTTTAGGTAAAAAATTAAAAATATAATGAGTACAAGGGACATAAACTACAGTTAGTATGATGTCTCTTGTGCTGATTCTTTTTCATTCAGGATAAATCTTCCTCCTTCCTGCCTGGATCCAGCAGGAAAGGGTGGGCATTGTAGAGTTGTATTGATGAGATCTCCTGACAGCCCTTTAGCTGTCCTACTGAGGTTCTGTCTGAGTGGCTTCTGCTTTGCACCCCAACCATAAGGTGGCTTGCTTGGCACCGCTGCTATTCATGGAACGTCTTGTGTGTGTGTGGTGTTTTTTTTTAATTTTTTTTTTTAAAGCTGATCACCTTTTTGACATACTTTACGTAGGTCGTTTGGGTCAGCTTGGACCAAATGAACTATGTCTCTCACTAACCTGTGAGGCCGCTGGATGTGCAGTATAAACTGTAGCTGAGGCTACATGCAGCATAACGCACTGTGTTTTAGGAGAAGGCCAAGACTTCCAGTCTCATACCCAGAACACAGTAGAGTCTATCACAGTAGCGCTCAGTCATTGAGTGAGCAGTGTATTCTATCAATAAATGCAAAGCTTCCTCTGATTGGCTTAGTCAGAGAGGCGGGCTGATGTCACAACCTTTGACTTAGCCAATCAGAGGAAGCTTTGTATTCATTTATAGAATACTTTGCTCACTCTGAATAGCTGAGCGCCGCTGTGATACTCTACTGTGTTCCGGGTATGACACAAAGTCTTGGCTCGCTCCTGGAACACAGTCCAGTATGCTATATGTAACTGAAGCTACATACAGTTTATATGTAAGCAGCCTCACAGGGTAGTGAGGGACATAGTTCGTTTGGGTCAGCTTGGCCCATACAAAGTTCCGTTTGGGTCAGCTTGGCCCATACAAAGTTCCGCGTTTGGGTCAACTTGGCCCATACAAAGTTCCGCGTTTGGGTCACCTTGGCCCATACAAAGTTCCGCGTTTGGGTCACCTTGGCCCATACAAAGTTCCGCGTTTGGGTCACCTTGGCCCATACAAAGTTCCGCGTTTGGGTCACCTTGGCCCATACAAAGTTCCGCGTTTGGGTCACCTTGGCCCATACAAAGTTCCGCGTTTGGGTCACCTTGGCCCATACAAAGTTCCGCGTTTGGGTCACCTTGGCCCATACAAAGTTCCGCGTTTGGGTCACCTTGGCCCATACAAAGTTCCGCGTTTGGGTCACCTTGGCCCATACAAAGTTCCGCGTTTGGGTCACCTTGGCCCATACAAAGTTCCGCGTTTGGGTCACCTTGGCCCATACAAAGTTCCGCGTTTTGGGTCAGCTTGGCCCAAACAAACTATGTAAAGTATTTTTAAAAGGTAGAGATCCACTTTAAAGAACACAAGGTGTTTTCTGATTGGATGAAGTGGTGCAGTGATGTCATGATCTCCACCTCTCAATCAGAGAAGGTCTTGTGTTCACTGAAAAAGTTACAAGCCCTTCTATGAATGGCGGCAGTGTAGAGTGAGTGAACCCCTGTGGTCAGTATGCAGAGCGATACATGACCACATGCAACCACGGCATTGTTTCTGGTAGCTGAGCTTTTTGATAACTTTTATTTAGAATGGACCCTAGAATGTTGAGGATGTTTGTGTGCCCCATTCCAGTATGCAGTTCTGCAGTGCAATCTAAAAAAAGCTGTTATCTAACCAAGGATATTCTGCATATCTGAAGCTGGTGTAAATGACTTGATTTACTAAACTAAAAACTGTGTAGCTCCGCATAGACTACTTATCCCCCCACCATATCTCACCTCTTTCTGTCTCTTCTGTCAACTTCCATACCGTTGCTCAGCAACATACATCAGTATCAGTGACGACAGGGCTGAATCCTGCCAGTCTCATGCATGTTTTATTGGTTCCTCTACAATGCTGTCGTGTCCAGCTGTTCAGAAGAAGGAGCCGCGTAGCCGGTCGTCATTCTATAATTCATTACTGTAGCCCAAACAAGACCTCTTCCCATAATCCTCTGCGATGCTTGAGCCTTTGATGCCGGTGCTGTGTCCTGTCCTCCGGATGATGTGACACTCATGTAACAACTAAACAAAAAATAAACTCATTTCCTAGCCGTCTGACATTCAGTTAAACAGGTTCACCACTCTTTAAAATGCATTTCCTATGACTTGTCCATCTCAAGTTTCTTTTATTAGCGTACAGCCATAATTGTTTGCTGCTGAAAGTTCTCCCCATAAATTTGTTTTTGGTTGCTTCAAAGCCGCAGAAGTCTGTTAAACTGTTAAATGCAGATACAACTGAAATTCCAAAATGGAAACGGATTCTTTAGGAAAGAATTTTAAACTCTTCCATTTATGCAGGCCATACACGGGTCGAATTCCAAACTAATTTTCTTTAGAAAATCGGAAATTTCGTGCATTTTGTAATCCGATGGCGCCACCATTGATTTTGAAATTCGACCAACCAAGCCTTTAATTTCACCTCATGTTGCTACGGAAAAGAAATTTCATGGCCAAGAATTTTCTTTTCTTTCCAGGTCACAGCTCATTTTCATATCTTTTTTTATTACATTTCTCGCAGGACTCTGCCACCATTGATTTATATTTATTATTATTATTATTATTATAATACAGGATTTATATATAGTGCCAACAGTTTGCTCAGCTAAAGGCAACAATACAGTACAATACAAGAGGGTTAGGAGGGCCCTGCTTCTGGGAGCTTACAGTCGAAGATTAGAAATTTGTGTTTTTCAAAAAAATGTCTGATCACTCAAATTCGATGGCCGTTTGAAAAATCAGCCGTTCCTGTGTCCCAGTAATGGTGCAAAATTTGAAAGGAAATTCTTTCAGAATAGGATCCATGTATGGGCGGCTCTACTCACCGAACGAGTCCTTGTGGGATTTCACAGCTCAGAACTTAAAGTGGAACTAAACTCATTGATTGAAATGCTTCCCAAAATGCTACATTGAAAGCAGGGTGTGATTAATAACGCTTATATATTAAAGCGGAGCTCCACCCAAAAAGGGAAGTTCCGCTTTAAGGACTGCTCCCCAGTAGGGATTGGCACCTTTGGGGGGGAGGGGGGGGGGGCGAGGGGAAGCGGGTACCCAAATTTCATAGGTACCCGCTCCCACTTCCGGTCCCATCGCCTAGGCGATCGGAAGCGGAAGGTGTCCTCTCTCCCTCCCTCCCTGTAGTCTTTTGGGACACGTGACAGGTCCCAGAAGACTACAGGACCATTCATGAAGTGCAGCGCTACTCGCACATGTGCAGTGGGTATCGGGCTGTGAAGCCGCAAGCAGTCACAGCCGGGTGCCCACACTGAAGATGCCAGCCTCCTGGAATACAGGACGGCTGGTGAAACTGGCTGCGGGGGGGACACCGCGGGATCGTGGGAGAGGTGAGTGGCTGTTTTTTACAAATCAGCAGCTACAGTTTTTGTAGCTGCTGACTTTTATTTTTTGACAGGGTGAGTGGAACTCCGCTTTACCTCTCATTGTTGCTTGTGCTCTCAACCGATCTGTCAAGCTGTCAAATGACTTGTGTCATAACTATTTACATGTGCAGCACCCTGGAAACTACAAATCAAACCGAGGCAAAATGACGGCTTCCTTGGCTAAAAATACATTGGAGGGTTTAGTTCCACTTGTAGGCTAGGTTCAGATTTTTGTGTCCATGCTTTCCCAACTCTCAGAGAAATGTTTAGCAAACACACGGTGGTGCTGTTCTTGTAATGTACTACCAAATAATGGTCCAGTTGCACTGCAGTGCCAGTCTGTCAGCAAGTGTGCTGGGGTGGCATTCAGAGAGAACAGTACTGCATTGCACCAGCGCAATTTATGTGCGTTGCTAAATGCATTACCGCAACAATATAGTGTGAACAACCTTTATGCAAATGCTAATTATGTAGTGCTGTGATAAAGTATTTGCCCCCTTCATTTTTAACACAGCTTGAACCGTCTTTTGGTGGTATTTAATCACCAGTGGGCTTTTTATTTTTTACTAAACAAACAGCAAAAGACTGAAAATTTTGAAAGAAAAACCTTTCTTTGTTTCTGTTCTAAAATATTGCAAATAAGTCATTTTTTCTTCTTCACCGATGTGCACTGATGAAGCTGCACTGATAGTTAAGGCACTGGTGATCAGTGCCCTGATTATCAGTGCAACAGGACAGCCGGTTATCAGCCTTCCTTTCCTCAGACAGTGACTGCGATGAGGAAAGGAAATACCGATAACCGGCATTTGCTTACTTGTGATTGGACACAGCTGATCACATGGTAAAGAGCCAGCGTCATTGGCTCTTTACCCTGATCAGTGATGTGCTGCGACCGATCTCCACACTGCGCGCCAAGAACAGGAGACATCTTCCCAGAACAAGAGTGGTCCCGCCCAGCCATCACCGTATAATAGGTCAGCCGGGAACCCGATTTTCAATAATTTTAATTTTATTAAGGGGAAAAAAGTGGTCCAAACCTGCCTGGCTCTTTATTAAAGAGTAATTGCCCTCCTCCCCTTGCTAAATCGTGAATGGATTTTGATTTAACCACAGTTTTTGGAAAGCGGAGTTAAATTTCACTTGCCACATCAGGCCTGATTACTGCCAGACCTGTTGAATCAAGATATCACTTAAATAGAGGCTGTCGTGAAGCACGATAAAAGATCTCAAAAAGCAACGCATCATGCCGCGATGTAAGGAAATTCAAGAACAGATGAGAAACCCAGCAACTGACATGTATCAGGTTACATAACAATATTGGTCTGATATTAAAATTTGTTTGTTCTAAATCATTTCAAGTGTGGAAAGTTACAAAAAAAAAGGGGGGGGGGGCAAATACTTTTTCACAGCACTGTTGAAGTAGCAACTTCTTATAATTAGTCTGTCTATAGATTGGAATTGAGAGGAACAATCATGCACAATTATTTTGCTGCTGTATTTTTTATTTTTTTTTTAACATATGATAAACTGATCAGTTTTACAGACGCCCAAGCTTGTTCACCTTCAAATTGGTAGTTTTTCTTTAAAATGAAGTACTCCTTTTTAAAAGGTACCCGAAAAAGGAAAATGCATTTGCGTGGTGAGCCTGTTTAACTGAACAGGACACCCCATCTAGTATGGGGATAGGACTTTTTTTTGCCTATATTGACCATATTTTAACAATCCTCTTCTGTCTGCAGCTCTCCTCCGAGTGTCACCCGTGTAACGGTTATTTTGGTGACCAGTTCCTGCGATGTGGTTGGCCTAGGAACAGAAGGAGGAGGGGTTTACTTTGTGCTGATCCCAAGTTTGAAGCTGCTGGAGGACCATACTTTGCTGCAAGATGAAATTGTACAGAGGTAAGGAGGCCTGATGATGGGAGGAGTGGGGGGGGGGGGGTGTTGATGAGTTTGGCAGCAGGCAGGGAAAGATCTTTTGATTCAGTAGAATGAAAGAAGGGGTCACTGTCACCACTTCATATTGAACAGAAAACTAAATCTGAGTGTGCTGAATGAATTGTCCTCGAGGAATTGATTGTCTCTGCTTTGGGTTAACCCTCTGGTGCCATTATTGCACTGTGCAAAATACAATCTGGTTTAAAAAATGGAAAGGCATAATTTCTAATTGTGCAATCACCTCAGTAAAATCTTATTATATTACTATTTCCAATT